>NC_133366.1:19050851-19255743 GCF_049309525.1 Garra rufa
CTTTGAAGCTGCACTGAAATTGTAATTTTGACCTTCAACCGTTTGGGGTCTGTTGAAGTCCACTATTAAGGGTTTTTCATCAAAAACCTTATTTTCTTTTCGACTAAAGAAAGAAGGACATGGACATCTTGGATGACATGTGGGTGAGTAAATTATCAGGAAATTTTAATTTAAAAGTGAACTAATCCTTTAACAAAGACCCAACATGAGTAAGCACTTGGTGACAGAGGCAAAGAAAAACTTCCTTTTAAGAGGAAAAAACCTCAAGCAGAACCACGGCTCAGGGTGGGCGACCATCCGCCTCGACCAATTGGGGTGAAGGGACAGATAGAGATGCAATGGCCCAGCACTATACAAAGACTCACATATTCTTTAGTTAACTTATTTTCCCCACTTTGCATAGAGACAAATGGTCTGCCAAAACACAAGTGGAGAAACACAACCACTGGTGATGTCACTTACTTATTTTAAATGAAATCCCCTCAGCAGCTTTCAAAATGGCTTCCAATTGGTTTCTTCCATAAAAGGAAGGCTTCTTGAGGGTAAGGCTGTTGGGCAGTCCAGCAACTTGTATGGTCATGCCCTGATTCACCAGGGACTGGTAGGGGAGCCTTCCAGTACCTCCAGCCTCCTCTGAAAGACACAGGCACACACACACACGTTTTATGGGGACATTCCATAGGCGTAATGGTTTTTATACTGTACAAACCGTACTTTCTATGGCCCTACACCTACCCTACACCTAAACCTAGCCCTCACAGGAGATTGTGCATACTTTTACTTCATCAAAAAAACTCATTGTGCATGATTTATAAGCCTGTTTCCTCATGGGGACCTGAGAAATGTCCCCACAAGGTCAAAATCTACTGGTATTCCTATCCTTGTGGGGACATTTGGTCCCCGCAACGTGATGAATACCAGGTACACACACACACACACACACACACACACACACACACACACACACACACACACACACACACACACACACACACACACACACAAACACAAACACACAAACACACATGTATGCACATGTTACACAAAGTTACACAGCTGGATAATTGTGACTCTCCCCTCTAGCTGCAAACATTCATTCTGGTAAGGTGTCATAATCTATTGGTTGATGAGCACATTAGATAAATTATTTATTTATTTGATAATAATGCCATGGATTCATGAAGGCATATTAGGTTATCAAGATAAGCAGTTTCTTTACATCAGCTTTAAAAGTATTTGAACATACACTTACTATATTTTTGGTTGAACAGATCTTGCACTTTTCCTACCAGCACACTGACTTGATCTTTAGTACTGGGTGTTATGGCTGAGGAGCTGGCTAAAGATGTAACAACAGACAACAATTAATTTCATAAAACTGTATTATGTATATTCACACTATTACGGGCCTGTGTCCATTTCTGTGGATTTTCATAAGCAATACCTTTGAAATGCAGTGCAAAGTTGTTCACTGTGTCCGTTGAGTCAAGGAAATCAGTGGCTCCTTTGCTGCTTAGTTCATACACCTCTAAGCTGGATTTTTGGCGGTCAAATGACAAAATGGCTGTTTCCACACCCAAATCCTCAAGCTTGGACACCTTTACAATATTAAGATAAACAAGACAACCACAAAAAATAGAAATATAATTGATTAAACACAAAATAGACAAAACCTACTTTTAAAAATCCAACACACACTAAAGGAACAGCTCATTACAGGGTTCGGCAATATATGAAAACAGTGTTGTCACACGTAGCAAATAAGTGGTCAGGGACCACCAGGGTTACATTAACTATACATTAACTGTGTTTACATAGAGTCCAATATCCAACTAATAATTTGACTCATAGCAATGTGTGACTACTAATGCTTCAATTGACCACCTTGATCTGAATAGACCAGCTTAACCAGTAGGAATTTAGTTTGAGAGGGTGGTATGAGCCTTTGACAATTTCTTCAATGTGAAAATATTTAATGTTGATAGCCTTTAAACAAAAATCAGCTGGAATATGTATTTGATAAGAATTAATTTGAAATTATATAAAAAAAAATCTACAGATAAACAATCCAGTTGTCTGTCAAACTGTTCTGCTCACATCACAATTGCTTTCACATCATTCTTGCATCGAATACTCTAATAATACCACTAATGCCAAGCAAATGAAGCCTCTATCCAAACCTCTAACTTTAGCTTCTTAAGGTGCATTTTAATTCGGGCGTCCCTCATTTCAGGGCTAAGGGCCTGCCCATGTGCCCTCAGTGCTGCTGCCTCTTCAATGTATTTATTTTTTTCATCTTCCCCCAATGTGGCCCACCTGCCCTTGATATCATTCATTGTGCCTAAGGAAAAAATAGTTGCACAGAAAACGTATTACTTTAGAGTCAGCATGTCTTTTTTTTAAAGTAAATTCATACAATGACAATCTGTCCAACACACTAATTTACTTGGGTTGTGAAACCCATTTCTCTATAACAACTCTGTTTAAACAAGATAACATGTAAAGTTGATGACCTGATGATTCTTTTTAAGACACACAGCAGTCTTACACTGATGAATGCAACTTGTAACCCTTGTAAAGCCCTGATGTAAACAGGGCTGCTATGTACAACAACAAACCATTTAGTTCAACAATTGAAAGCATCTGTTAAATATTGTCTCTCACCTTTGTTTCTCAATACATCTCTACAAAAAAGATTGTAAGGTGACAGCTCTCTGATATGAACTCTGGCCTTTGCTGGCCGGGGCTCAGAGGTAGCTTTTGTAATTATGGATCTTTTGTAATTACCGATCCAGTTCTGAAAAAGAAAAAAATAACAAAAGTATTAGACCAGGGGTGCTTAATCATGTTCCTGGAGATCTACCTACCTGTAGACTTTAGTTCCAGCCCTGCTCCAACACCGATGTCTGCAATTATCAAGTGCTACCTAAGAGATTATTTAGCTGGTTCAGGTGTGTTTGATCAGGGTTGGAGCTGAACTTTGTAGGATGGTAGATCTCCAGGAACAGGATTGAGCACCCCTGTATTAGACCAATTAAACTGAATTTTAACAAAACACTTAATTTATACAAGCAGTTCTTTAGAATGCTATATTTATTTGACACGTTGATTGTTAGTGTGGCACTAAAGTAAACCTTACTTCTATGACACTGGTGTCCAAACACGTAGCTGATGCAGCTCTTGCTATTAAGGGTGAGCCGACATGCTTCATTCCCTCCTTAAAAAAAGAAATCAAGGTCTCCCTTTGCTTTTCATTAATGTGCGTTCTCTCTTGTTGAATAAAAACAAAGAAAGAAAAAGCTAGTCAGTAATAAATCAGTAATAAAAAAAACAGTGTTGCAGATCATACCATCGTTCTCGGACACACTTGTCTAATGCTTCTAGATTAGCAACTGTGTAAGGCTTACCTCTCTGAGCCATCTTTAACCTAAAACATAAACAGAGAGAAACTTGCACAGACAGATTTGTGAATGGGCCCTCTCTCTAAACAGCCCAAAACCAATTTTGGATTGTTCAACATAGACATAATGCATGGAAGTAATAAAAGAAACTTACCACAGAACTCCTTTGCAACTTGCTGGAAATGGTAAATGGAGAAAAAAAAATTAGGTAAAGAGATATTAATGTTTCACAGGCAGGCAGACCTGTGACTTTGGGTTTTATTTTTCAAGTTCAATGTTGAGGACAGCAATATATGTGACACACAGAGACACCACAGTCTATTTACTTCTAATACATTGCCAGTGTTCATCTTTTGCATGAAATGTAATTGTAAGCTTCCTCATGTGGGATCAAATGCAGTCAAGCTTTATTTTAAATTATAGTGAAGATTCCAAACATACCAAAGAGCCATAAAATACGTCTTGGGTTTGAATGTTTCACTGAATATGAGTATGATATAGCTTCAGTGACACAATATATGCAATAAGCAAAAAATAAGTCTTTACAAATAAGTTTTTAAAATTTTTACAGGCTAATTTTGCGTTTAACTAGTAAACTATTTCCCCATTAGCTTCAGACAAATGAAAAACATGCTAATTAGCAACGCTAATGCTCACATAAATCATATAAAGTAAGGACAGGCTTATAACGTAATATATAACGTTTACAAATGCAATTGCAAAACGGTTATTTCATGTCAACACTCATGTCACACCACCTTAAAACACATTTTCTGTATTGTTGTGGCTTATTGACTAATTAATTACAGTTTATGCTCATTTCAATGATCTTACCTGAAAATATCAACCGGAAAAACTGCGCGACCGCGACGTTCCCGCGTCATCCAATAGATTTCTGATTACCGGTGAGCTGGATTCCTCTGGGACTGGATCTGGAGTCTTCTCTATTAGTATCGCTGATTAACCATGTGGATGGATGATAACAGCCTTCTGAGCCTACCAGTAGGCGCAGCAGGCCCCTACTGGCCCATATCTATCAGCTGATAACCACTGATAACGCCCATTCAATCGAGTGATAACGTTCGAAGCGGGTGTCTAAATAGCACAAATGTCACCAACTGAATCAGAACTTATAGATGCAACAATAATCACATTACAAGTTGTTTTGAACATAATAAATGGCTACATGGACCATGTTATGAAATGCATGCAATAATAAAAAAATATATATATATACATTAACAACCAATAAATAAGTATATTATCAAAACATGATACCAAACATTCTGGTGAATCTCGATCAGCACAGTTCAAATGGTGTGAGATTGTGATTAGATTAGATTGTAAAGTACAAAAACTGTATCCAAAGTACCATCAACATTTTATGAGTTGGCATACAGTATAAGCTCCAAACAGGTATGGTGAGAGAACACCATCTTGAGGCAATCTGATGTAACAACTTTACATGAACTATATTTTTTTTATTTATTATGATAGGAGACAATCTATAGTGCTATATCAGGGGTCACCAAACTCAGTTCTCGAGAGCCGGTGTCTTACAGAATTTAGCTCCAACCCAACAATCAAACACACCTAAACCAGCTAATAAAGGTCTTAGGTATACTTGATACTTCCAGGTGTGTGGAGGCAAGTTTGAGTTTAACTGCAGGACATCAGCCCTCTAGGACAAAGTATACTATTTTACACACACACACACACACACACACACACACACACACACACACACACACACACACACACACACATATATAATGTACTAATGTACACATATATAACTAAATGTAATAATATGATTGCTATATTATTAGATTGAACCCAAGATTTGGTGATAATAGCATAATGAGAGGAAACATTTTTCGACCAGCAAAACCAAATTAGGTATAGGACTTTCAACACAGCACAAGGGTTAAAGGAGAAATTCGTCCCCCTCATCATCCAAGATGTTCATGTCTTTCTTTCTTCAGTTGTGAAGATTTTTTTTTTTTTTTTTGAGGAAAACATTACATGATTACTCTCCATATAGTGAGCTTCTATGGTGTCCGTGAGTTTGAACTTCCAAAATGCACTTTAAATGCTGTTTTAAATGGCTCTACAGTCGTGGCCAAAAGTTTTGAGAATTACATAAATATTGGAAATTGGAAAAGTTGCTGCTTAAGTTTTTATAATAGCAATTTGCATATACTCCAGAATGTTATGAAGAGTGATCAGATGAATTGCATAGTCCTTCTTTGCCATGAAAATTAACTTAATCCCGAAAAAAAAACTTTCCACTGCATTGTTAAGAAGGCTTCAGGGCGTCCAAGAAAGTCCAGCAATCGCCAGGATCGTCTCCTAAAGAGGATTCAGCTGCGGGATCGGAGTGCCACCAGTGCAGAGCTTGCTCAGGAATGGCAGCAGGCAGGTGTGAGCGCATCTGCACGCACAGTGAGGCCAAGACTTTTGGAAGATGGCCTGGTGTCAAGAAGGGCAGCAAAGAAGCCACTTCTCTCCAAAAAAAACATCAGGGACAGATTGATCTTCTGCAAAAAGTATGGCGAATGGACTGCTGAGGACTGGGGCAAAGTCATATTCTCCGATGAAGCCTCTTTCCGATTGTCTGGAAAAAGGCTTGTCCGGAGAAGAAAAGGTGAGTGCTACCATCAGTCCTGTGTCATGCCAACAGTAAAGCATCCTGAGACCATTCATTTGTGGGGTTGCTTCTCATCCAAGGGAGTGGGCTCACTCAATTTTACCCAAAAACACAGCCATGAATAAAGAATGGTACCAAAACACCCTCCAACAGCAACTTCTTCCAACAATCCAACAACAGTTTGGTGAAGAACAATGCATTTTCCAGCACGATGGAGCACCGTGCCATAAGGCAAAAGTGATAACTAAGTGGCTCTGGGACCAAAACGTTGAAATTTTGGGTCCATGGCCTGGAAACTCCCCAGATCTTAATCCCATTGAGAACTTGTGGTTAATCCTCAAGAGGTGGGTGGAGAACTTGCCCAGTCGAATTGCAGAGGTCCTGAAAAAGAAGGGCCAACACTGTAAATACTAACTCTTTGCACAAATGTCATGTAATTGTCAATAAAAGCCTTTGAAACGTATGAAGTGCTTGTAATTATATTTCAGTACATCACAGAAACAACTGAAACAAAGAACTAAAACCAGTTTAGCAGCAAACTTTGTGAAAACTAATATTTGTGTCATTCTCAAAACTTTTGGCCACGACTGTACACTATCTCAGCGAGAGAAGAAGGGTCTTATACAGGGTTGCCAAGTTTTCACAACAAAACCCACCAAATTACTACTCAAAACACGCCCAAAACTCTATCAATCGCATTTCCGGGAGATAAAAGCCCAATTCCACGGGAAAACAGCAGACTTGTCAAAATTGGTCTCATCTAATGAAATGATTGGTTATCTAAAAAGAAATTGACAATTTATTTTCTTTTTAACCTCAAATGCTCAAATTGTATAGCTCTGTGTTTACTATGTGTATTCCGGTTCAATACAGTTAGGGTCAGTCAAAAAACTCTTTCTTTTTTTCTCATCCAACTTTAAAATTGTCCTACACTCCTAAAAATAAAAGTGCTTTAAAAGGTTCTTCACAGCGATGCCATAAAAGAATCATTTTTGGTTCCACAAAGAACCATTCCGTCAAAAGTTCTTTAGAGAAGCATCTTTTCCTTACCTTTTTATAATCTGAAGAACTTTCTTTCATTACAGAGAATCTTGTGTAAAACAGAAAGGTTCTTCAGATGTTAAAGGTTCTTTATGGAACCATTTAGACAAAAAGGGTTCTTCTATGGCATCGTGAAGCATCTTTATTTTTGAGAGTGTACATCACTGCAGAAGGACCGACCCAAAAAACCCTTTACAAAAAAGGTAAAACAGGACAATTTTAAAGGGGAAATCGGATGCCCATTTTCACAAGTTCATATGATTCTTTAGGGTCTTAATAAAAAGTCTCTAATATGCTTTGGTTAAAGATTCTCAATAGTAGTGTAAAAAAAAACACCCTTTTACCTTGTCAAAATCAGCTCTGCAAAATGTCAGCTCATTTTAAGACATGGCCCCTTTAAATGCCACTGAGCTCTGCTCACCCTGCCCCTCTCTGTGATTATGTTTACTTTAGCCGCATTTATCGGCGAAACTTGCCAACAAGCACATTATTAAAAAAAGGCCATTTGCAAAGATACATAAAAACACGTATACTCACTTCTGCTGTGGGTGAAGCTGCATCAGGAACAATTTGCATAAAGATAGATGCATATGCAAGACGCTAATGTCAATCAAATGTGTTTTGTCACAACGACAAGAAGCTTAGAATGAACTGATTTTAAAAAGGGGATATTACTTTTAAAGATTAAAAAAATACCACTAGGTGGATTTCTATTACTGTAGGGTGGTTGTGTACACAAACTGCCAACACACATTAATGTTCAAACAACATGGAAAAGTTAGTTTTGCAACCGATGACCCCTTTAAAGTTGAAGGAGAAAATGAGATGGGAGTTTTTCAACATACCCTAACTGTCTTGAACTGGAATACACAGAGTACATGCAGAGCTAGACAAG
The DNA here is from genome assembly GCF_049309525.1 of Garra rufa. NCBI lineage: Eukaryota > Metazoa > Chordata > Actinopteri > Cypriniformes > Cyprinidae > Garra > Garra rufa. Next base: position 19,058,839 of record NC_133366.1, read on the forward strand.
ACGAGCATTTGAGGTTAAAAGGTACATAAATTGTCATTGTTTTTTTTAGAAAACAACAGATCGTTTCGCTAGATAAGACCCCTCACTGGGATCATTTAGAGTCCTTTAAATCTGCATTTTAGAAGTTCAAACTCACAGGCACCATATAAGTCCACTATATGGAGAGAAATCCTGAAACGTTTTCCTCAAAAAACATTTTCTTTATGACTGAAGAAGGAAAGACATGAACGTCTTGGATGACGAAGGGGTGAATAAATTATCTGTGAAATCTTCTGGAAGTGAACTTCTCCTTTAGGAAAATAAAGCATTATAATAATACTGATTCACAATCATCAAGTAATTTAGGTAGAATGTTGAAAGCAGAAAAAGAACAAAGAGCCAAAATAGAACAAGACCTTTTTATTTTGTTTATTGAATCATACAAACACTGTTACCTCTATAAAAACTATATTTAAATTGGGTTACGTGGATGTGGTTAGTCACTATAGCCTAGACATATGACAGCACAAAGAACAGCAAGTACAAGTGAAGACTGAGCTATCACGAAAAAAACGTCACATTAGTCTCATAAATCCAGGATAAAGCAAAGGGTTGAAAATTGAACATCTGTTACACTGATAACTATCAACCTTATGTAATAGCCAACATTATTCTTTACAAGAAGTGACGCTGGCTGTTTCCTGCCAAAAGTTTAAGGATGAAAATCAACAGCAACTATTTTAAAACCCTAAAGAAACTGGAAATTAAATCAAATTCATTCTTGTTTCATTATAATTCATTACTTCATACGGATTATGTTGTCAACCAAACCAACAGAGTCAGATGTCTATAAAGATCCAAATGGCAATTGGCATTTAAACCAGCCTTTATGCCATCACACACTGAGACACAACCACTGACCTGTTTTTCTTAAAGTGCATACCATTATTTACAGTGCCTCTTTTAGTGGACATGCTGAATCAAGCACATAACTCTTATGTTCAAGCATCTGTCAGCAGATACAGGCCCATTTCTTCTTGCTCTCTTGTGCTGTTATGACTCCTGCTGGAATTTTGAAGCTTTCAGATCTGCACTGTAACATTAATTCGTTGACACTTTCCCTTCTCTGAATCTTCAGCCTCTGTGCCAGTGCCACAAAGATGGTGTCTAATGGGTCCCCTTTGCGACCTTTGGCTGAAGTAAGATAAAAAGACATTCCGTGAACTTCAGCCAAATGTCGAGCCTGATCGATTAACACAGAAGCAGTCATCGACGTGACTAGATCGAATTTGTTGCAAACGAGGGCACGGGGTATATCCGGGCCAAGAGAGTGCTGGCGGCACTCATCCATCCACATGGGAAGATTGCAGAAACTGTTGGGGTTAGAGACATCGAAGACAAAGACAATTCCGTGCACATTGCGATAGTAGTGCTGCACCATGCTTTTACGGAAACGCTCCTGACCAGCCGTGTCCCACAGCTGTACCTGAAGAGAGACAGAAAATGAATTATATGAGATTTATAGTTTTGTACACAAACAGTTGAAGTCAAAAGTTTACATTCACCTTGCAGAATCTGCAAAATGTAAATTATTTTAGCAAAATAAGAGGGATCAGACAAAATGCATGTGATTTTTTATTTAGTGCTGACCTGAGATATTTCACATTAAAGATTTTTACATAGTCCACAAAGAAAAAAATAATAGTTGAATTTATAAAAATGACCCTGTTCAAAAGTTTACATGCACTTGATTCTTAATACTGTGTTGTTACCTGAATGATCCACAGTTGTTGTTTTTTCTTTAGTGGAATCCTTCAGGTCACAAATTCTCAAATTCTTTTTAAGCATTTTTGTGTATTTGAACCCTTTCCAACAATGTATGATTTTGAGATTCATCTTTTCACACCGAGGGACTCATATGCAACTATCAAAGAAGGTTCAAATACTCCCTGATGCTTGAGAAGGAAACACGATGCATTAATAGCCTTTTTGAATGTGAAAATCAGGGTAAACTCAAATTATTTTGTCTTCTGAGGAACATGTATCTTCTGTAGCTTCTGAAGTGCAGTACTAAAAATATGCTATTTAGGCCAAATAAGAAGAATTTACACATCGTTATGCGGTTTAAAAGTTTACACCCCTGACTCTTAATGCATTGTGTTTCCTTCTGAAGCACCAGTGAGCATTCTGTAATAGTTGCATATGAGTCCCTTAGTTGTCCTTAGAGTGAAAAGATGGATCTCAAAATCATACAGTCATTGTTGGAAAGGGTTTAAAGACACAAAGATGGTGAAAAAGCAAATCATTTGTGGGACCTGAAGAATTTTTCTGAAGAAAAGCAGGCAGTTTAATTCTTTAGGACAAACAAGGGACTCATAAACAACTATGTATCTGTGGATCCACAGCTGTGGACCATTCAGGTAACAATATTACAGAATCAAATGTATGTAAACTTTCAAACAGGGTCATTTTTTTCTTTTAAATCCAACTATTATTTTCTCTTGTGGACTATACACTCTTAAAAATAAAGGTGCTTCAAGCAATGCCATAGAAGAACCATTCAGTCAAAGGTTCTTTAAATAACCATTTCTTGCTTACCTTTTTATAATCTGAAGAACCTTATTTGTCACGAAGAACCTTTTTGTGAAAGGTTATTTATAGAACCAATTTAGACAAAAAGGTTCTTCTATGGCATCGTGAAGCACCTTTATTTTTAAGAGTGTATGTAAACATCTTTTATGAAATATCTATGAAATATCTTATTCAGGTTAGTACTAAATAAAAAAAAAAAAAAAACATGAATTTTGTATGATCCCTCGTTTTGATAAAATAATTAACATTTTGCAGATTCTACAAGGTGTAAGTAAACCTGTTTACTGAAAATTGAACTCATGACCTTGCCATGGTTTACCAGAGCTACAGAAATACTGAAAACTGAAATTGAGTCTCCTAATTATATCTGCCTGACCTGAGAATAGTTTTCATAAACGCCAACATAGCGCTGCATTGACTTCAATGGCAATGTACGGGTCAAGTCTAGCTCCTAAAATAAGCATGGTCTGCTTAAATGACAATCTTAACTATTTTGTTCTTAGACACCGAATGTAAATTGTTATCTTTAAAGCAGATCTGTTACTGCGTAGGACCTATTCTAATTCCTCATTTTAAAGTTTAAAAAAGATGTCAACAACACGGTGAAATCCCACGTTTTGCTCTAGTTCCTCAATGGGAATCACAAGCAAGAAATCTACCACTTACCATATCAAGAAGAACTAAAGAAAATTTAACAGACAACAGATCTGGGAAATCCAAACTATTCAGTTAACAGATAAGTCACTAAGTAAACGTCTATTTCAAAGTCCAATTTATTCATTTAAACGAATTAAGAGTAAATGTGTGTACTTAGGTTTTTATAGGATGAAAAGTGAATTTAATCATATTGCTACAAATTAAACGCTCTGATAATGTTCATAACCTAAAAACACAAAATTACCCTTCAGTAACAAGTAGAAAACCTTTATAGCCAAGAGATGTTGAGATTACGCAATTACTGCTGAATTGGCTTTTCCCCTTTAAATCAGCTTTTCGAAAGAAGCGATGATTTGAGATAACCGACTAATATTGCACTGCCTAAATTAGCTTTATGCATCCAAACAACATTTTGTAAAATGCTCAGAATATAAACGTGTTTCACAATAAAACAAAATACCGTAGAGTGAAAGTCTTACTTTGATTTTCTCGCCTTCTATGTCAAGAAGTTTCTCACGAAAATCCACCCCAATTGTAGCCTCCGTTCTGCTGGGAAACTGTCCAGTGCAGAAGCGGTGAGTGAGACAGGTCTTACCGACACCGGCATCTCCAATCACAATTATCTTGCAGGTACGACAACAGCGCACCGGGGTACCGTTCGATGAAGTGGAGCTCTCCAACGACGAATCCATCTACCGTTGGTGGCGACATAAACATGTGAAATGGATGTTTAAATTAGGCTAAAAGGTCAGAGCACTTCAGTGAACACTCCTCACATGGCCATGACTGCTGGTTACTGATTACAAGAACTTCCCCTTAAATAAGAGACTCGTTTTCAAAGCCCACCTTCACAAGACGCCAAAGCAGGTAGGTTATTTAAAGTAAACTTTTGACTTTTTTTTGCCAATAATAAACACACAGTAATTAATTTTATACATGAATTCATGTATGCAATTATGCATACAATAAATAGGATAAGAACCGTTTTTTTAAAAGGGAAGTCTGACATCCAGCTTGGACAGAAACCAAAACAGCGCACAGTTAGGCTATTTCATATCCCTCTCAGTAGCTCAAATGGTTTCTAGAGTAGAATTAAAACAAATTGTGAGGCAAAGTATACACATCTCACATACATTTTTAGGTTGAGGAGATTTGAAGGGTTTTAGAGACTCCACCAATGGCAATTAGAAGGAACAGCGATGTGGATGGACTGGTGCGAAATGTGTGCTCTCACTGTTTGATTTTTTATTACAAAAAATCTATCATACAACAAACTCTTCTTTGAACACTGTAACCTTTTTGGATCAAACAGAGTGATAGAATGAGGTAAGATAAGGGAGAAACTGAAAAAAAAAAAGGTTTGCTTTGTCAATTTCACAGGCTTTTGATCACAGTTTTCTGTCGTTTGTTGAATACATCCTCTTCCATCTCCAAGATATGCAATAAGGAACCTCTACACATGCTGCTTCCCCGTTATGACATCACTTCCTGTCCACACCCGTTCTCCCCTCTAAACTACGTCCAATGATTCAGCTGCCTTTTCACACCAATTCAATCCAGATCTTTTGCACAACAAGCCACATATCCTTTTTAAGCTTTTATTTTTCATATAAATTACTCTTTAAAACAGGGGAAAGATGGGTTTGAGTGCGCTTCTCTTGCTCTTGGTTTGTTGACTATGGGATTTGCTCTCGCCATTGCACAAAGTTTGCATTCAGACATACTGTATTTCAAAATGGGATGCATGTTTGACTAGTTTTCAGTTAGAGAGTAGTCATCAGCAAGGTTAAAAAAGTAAAATGGGCATTTTATTCTCTTCTCCCCCCACAACCCCTCCTCTTCTTGCTCCACTCAAAAACACAGTCACTGTCTGTCAGCCCTAACTGCAATTTCTGGGGGCGTAGAAGATCGCAGGAAGTTCCTCACAGAATCGCATTAGTCAATGGCAACCGTCTAGAGTGTTTGACAGTGGCGGTGCCGCACCACTTCCCATTCCACCTCCTCCCTCAGTCCTTAAGACTTTCTTCAGATGTTCACATATCATTGGCCAGCTCCTCAGTTTCTGTAGAGACGTCTCCATTGACCGCAATCTTCATGTTTTCCTCATAGCCTGGGGGCATGAAGGCCAGCGTATAGGGGTAGATCTTATGACACTCCGCTCGGTATAACTCGGCGGTTTCCTTAGCCTCTCCAAGGATTCCGTCACGCAGGCTTTCCAAAACATCTGTACAGATCTGCAAAAATTAAGTAGTAAAGTAGTAAAATAATATAAACGTAATATACCAAGTAATAGCAGGGGGTTCATAAGTTCATAAAAAGCTAATAATTAAACAATGTACAATTAAAATAAATTGAAAATAAAATGGAAATTGAATATAATTTGAAAATATACTGTCGGATACTGGCGTTGTCTATTCTAGAAAATGCTGTCATTAATTACTGACCCTCATGTCATTGCAAACTCATAAGACCTTCATTCATCTTTGGAACACAAATTAAGATATTTTTGATGAAATCAGACCTTTCTGACCCCACACAGACAGCAACACAACATGTTCAAGGCCCAGAAATGTAATGAGATTGATAAAATAGTCCATGTGACATCAGTAGTTCAACCTTAATTTCATGAAGCTACGAGAATACTTTTTGTGCACAAAGCAAACAATGACTTTATTTAAGAATTTCTTCTTTTCCATGTCAGTCTTTGATGTGGGTTCACAACAGTACCATGACACATTTGTGTGCATTTATCTGCAAGGGACAGCCTTACATTACATTACATTACAGTTGAACCACTGATGTCACATGGACTATTTTAACAATGTCCTTAGTACCTTTCTGGGCCTTGAACATGGTAGTTGCATTGCTGTCTATGCAGGGTCTGAAAGCTCTCTGATTTCATAAAACAAATCTTAATTTGTGTTCCGAAGTTGAACAATGGTCTCACGGGCTTGGAACGACATGAGGGTGAGTAATGGACTCTGTGCAAAAGTGTAACGTCGAACTTCTGCTGTCTCCAGAAGGTGGGATACCAGTTTCTAGTTTTGCATCTCCTAAAATGTCAGTATTTACTAGATGTCTCCGAGATCCGTCTAAATTAAGCATCAGCATGCAAACGATGTCCATCACTGATGCTTGGGTCTCCTGCTCCAAAACACTGGTGGAACAAGGGATTCAGACTTTATATATCCATTTATTTGAACTAGTTTAATCCAATTTGTTTTGTCGATCAGCAGCTAGCGGCTAAGCTAGTTAATGACGTGTTTATTTTAAATGCAGACTGTTCATATTTTTTTTGCGTGGTAATTGTATTATCAGTGTTAACATTCTCTCCCTCTCAGTTTCTAATAAAGATCAGGGCACAGGTGAAGTTATTGCCAGATCATTGTGTTACAAGTGCATGGGGAAGGCTAAGAAACCTCACAGTTTGAGTGGATGTTGAAGCTTGTTGCTTTAATAACCCAAAGTTTATATTGTTCCTGGAGAATAAAAAAAGAAGTTGCTAAAATTGGCAGGTGAGTTTATCTTGCATACACCACACACTGCAACAAGTCAGTTTGCATAGGCGTCCTCCCAGAAAGAAGCCTCATCTGAAGCCGGCTCACAAGAAAGCCCACAAACAGTTTGCTGAAGACAACCTGTCCAAGAGCATGAATTACTGGAACCATGTCCCGTGGTCTGATGAGAATAAGATAAACTTGTTTGGCTCAGATGGTGTCTAGCATGTGTGAGGAGTACCAAGTAAATTGTGTCTTGGCTATAGTCAAGCATGGTGGTGGGAGCATCATGGTCTGGGGCTGCATGAGTGCTGCTGGTACTGGGGAGCTGCAGTTCATTGAGGGAAACTTGGATTTCATTATGTACTGTACATTCTGAAGCAGAAAATGATGCCTTCCCTCCGAAAACTAGGCTGAACGGCAGTTTTCCAATTTGATAACGACCCCAAACACACCACCAAGATTCCCTTGCTGAGGAAGTTGAAGGTGATGGAGTGGAAAAAGTATGTCTCCAGATCTGAACCCTATTAAGCACATGTGGGGCATCCTCAAGTGTAAGGTGCGCAGGAGACCAGACATCAACGATATGACATCGCTGATGCTTGCTTTACACATATCGCGGCGACATCCAGTAAATACTGGCATTTTGGGAGACGCAAAATTAAAAAAATGAAACTGATATCCCAACTTCTGGAGACAGCGGAAGTTCGACGCTATGCTTGTGCACAGACTCCATTAATAATAGAATTTTCATTTTGGGTAAAAGGTCATGTAGCCCGTTATGTACCTGAATATTTCTGTTGTTCAGTGATTCATCAAGTGCTATAGCCAGTTCCACCGCTTTCTTCTGTGTTGTAGGGTCTAAGTAGAACATCATTTTGGCAGCTGTAAAGGAAGAAAACAGGTGAAATTGAAAACTGAACATGAAGTAGCGGTTTTAGGAAAGCTGTGTGCATATAAAGTGTTGAGAATGCTGTACCTGCTACTCGATGAGGGATGGAATTGAAGTGCTTGGTAAGGAAGGCCTGGTTGAAGTTCTTAGGATTACTTTCCCCAAACAGCCTGGAGATTTCCTGCTTGAGAACCATGCTGACCGAATTTGCTAGGTCTTTACTTTCGGACACTGTCAGCCAATCAAAAGCAGCACATTACCAACCAAACAAACACATGAAGGTGAATATGGTGTCAAAAGCAACAAATTAAGACATAATAGTGACTGACTGACAAAATGCAAAGAAAATACAACCAAACTAATAGCAAGAGGCACTTTGGGTTTACTCACCTCCTTTAAAGAAGCGCACTAAACACTGGTGAAGCCAAGGGTGGTCTGGGTCTATTGCATAGGCCCTCTTCACTGACTGCAGCATTAACAGGAACTTTTCTGAGGAAATAGAGGATGAAGGAAATTCAAATTATGCAACTATTGAACTAAAGTAGCAACAGATAATTCATTTTGTATTGTGACATACATCCTAGATCCTATTATTATTTTTTCTATTATTAGACTGTACAAATGAAGATGAGAATGGAGTTCAGATATGTAAAGCATATACCTTTCCTAAAGTAGATCTCAAAGGCCAGAAGTTGTGTGTCTATCTTATTCTTCACCAGGTTTTTTAATGGAGTCAAAAACTTTACAGCTTCATCTAATGGGTTCTCCACCTTTAAAATGAAAGAGAGACAAACATTTTTCTCCAAGCACAATAACAGTCTTTGAGTTTCTTCAAATTTCCCCTTGGGTTCCTACTAATGGAACGAATTGTGTTTAGAAGCCTTTCAGATATAGAATTCCCCACTTTCACAAACAAAAACAAACACGCACCCTGGCCAGTTTCTCTGGTATAAGCTCTTCTTTAGGTCCACCGATCTCTTCGTCATCATCCTCTTTTTTCTTTTTCTGGTTCTTTAACTGTTTCTCTTTCTCTGCGTTCTTCTTTTCTTCCTCCAGCTGTGCTTTCTTCTGTGCTCTTCGTTGCTTATTCCTTAACTTCTTCAGCTCTTTGTCAGTCAGGTTCCCTGTTTGAAAGAAGCAACGTTAAGCACACTTCTAAAGAAAACACTGAAATAAACAAGCTTGCTTTGGTGTATGGAAAGCCCATTTCCGCCACTGAATAATTTATTTTTTTTAAATGTTATTGTGACTTTTTCACAATTCTGACTTTTCTTCTCAAATTGCGTGATACAAACTGACAATACAGAATTTTTCTCTCAGAATTGTGAGACATAAACTCGCAGAAAGTCACAGAAGTCAAAATACTGACCTTTTTTTTTTCAGAATTGCGTGATACAAACTCACAATTCTGACATTTTTCCTTAGAACTACATGACAAACTTGCAGTTCTGATATTAAGTTATAAAGAACTTTTTTCTCAGAATTGCGAGAATGTAAGTTTGGATCTCGCAATTCTGACTTTTTTTCCTCGCAGCTGCAAGTTCATCTTGCAATCCTGACTTTTTTTCTCAGAGTTTTGAGATACAAACTTGCAATTGCAAGTTATAGTCCAACAAAAAAGATATGTTCTCAGAATTGCGAGTTTATACCTCACAATTGAACTTAACTCACAATTCTAAAAATTATTCTATAACACGCAATTCTGAGAAGTCAGATTTGCAAGTTTATAACTTAAAATTCTGACTTGATAACTCGCAATTGCGTATTTATATCACGCAATTATTACTTTATTTCTGAGAATTGTTACTTTGTCACAATTTTGACTTTAACTCGCAATTGTGAGTTTACATCTCAATTCTGAGTAAAAGTCATAATTGTGAGAAGTCACAATTACCTTTTTATGTTTTATTGCAACTTTGTCACAAAATATAAACTCAATATTATGCAATTCTGAGTTTACTTCTGATCTCAATTTATTCTGTTTTTCATTTTCACCACAAAAAAAGGTACATGCAACAAATTATTTAAGAGAGACTTTTATCACAATTTTGACTTTTTTCCAAGCAATTCTGACTTTAAATCTAGCAATTCAGAGTTTATTTTACAACACAATTTTTTCTCTGACATTTTTCGTCTCGCTATTCTGACTTTTTTCCCTGCAGTACTGCAAGTAGGAAAAAAAGTGAGAATAGGGAGATGTACACAGTCGAAAAAGTCACAATTACCTTTATTTTTTATTTTGTGGCAGAAACCAGCTTCGCTAGATTTATGTCATATTACCAGTATCAGCTTGTAGTTCCTTGCTGTCATCCGTTAGCGGGTTGTCATGCAGGTTGAGGTAGATTTGGATGGCGGTTTGTGAGGCTTTGAAGTAGAAGGGGTGCATACGTAACACGTCCTCCAGTTTAAGCAGGTCCACGTAGGAACGCAGCGTCATCTTCCGCATGCAGTACGTATGGAAGTCAAACTGGTCATCTGTTATCTCTACAAAGTGCTGTAATGAACAAATGTTTGAGGAAAGTAATCAGTAATCAGAATCAGCACACAAATACCCTAATATAATAAGCAAGCACAGACATCAAAGACGACTGACCCTTTCAATCTCATGGCATTTTTTCAGTGCTTCTCCATATTTCTTCATAGATTTATAGGCCAGAGCACATTCAGTCTGGAACCACATGCACTGCATCTCATTCAGGTTCTCTACCGCAGATGCTCCCTCCTGAGAGAGAGGGACAGAGCGGTTACACACAAAACACCTGTGAGGAAATCATGTACTCAAATGTACACACACTTCGCTTACCCTTGTGAACTTTGCACACATTTCCTCAGCCTCCTTGACCAGACCTGCTTTAAGCAGGTACTTGGCGCATTTGGAGTTAATAAAACGGTCTGCTGTGTCCAGGGCCTGAGCTTCGTCCATCCAACGAGCTGCTTCCCGGATATTCCCAGCATGCTGAGTGAGGAAATACAAACGGGACCCAATGGAGTCAGGATATAACAATCAAATCAACTGACCCGTTGCAAACAGCTTGAATGATGGGCAATCTGACCAATCATAATGCCGAATCCACCATTTTGTCAGACGAACATATCAGACAGGAGAGTAGATTTCAGTGGACTTTAACTTGAAATTGTGTGTATTAATGTCTTTCTGTCCTTGAAATAAAATACGTTCTGATGTTCATTCATGTTTATTTTGTGCTACAAGTAAATAAGATGTTCACTTCACATGTTGATTGTTCCATTAATGCGATATAAAAAAAAAAAGCCGAGAGCTTGTTTCATACCAGAAGTAACCTGCTCTGTCCTGTCTGTCAGTGTGTTTAATTGCAAAGAAACTGAAAAATAGTAATTGTGTGCAATGCATTTTGTACCTTGTATATCTTGGCTTTAATGAGGAAGAGCTCTATCAGAGTTGGTGTGCTCTCAATGGCAGCGTTGATGTATTCGAGAGCCATGGTGTGCTGGCCGATCTGATCATAGTGCTGAGCCAGGAAATACTGCACCCAGAGTAACGTAGTGGGCGGCTCCTCTTTGCCGTCATCTACATGAAAACATCAAAAGAACCAACCAGGTAATACTAATCCACTTATACACATTAGATGGCTCACCACAGCACTAAAAGCATCATAATAAAGGTAGTTTACCCAAAATGAAAATTCTGTCATTAATTACTCACCTTCATGTCGTTCCAAAACTGGAAGACCTTCGTTCATCTTTGGAACACGATTTAAGAAATTTTTGATGAAATCAGAGAGCTTTCTAACCCTGCATAGACAGCAATGTAACTGACATGTTCAAGGCCTAGAAATGTAGTCCTGAACGCATGTTGAAGAGTGACACGGAAGAGAAGAAATTGTTGAATGAAGTTATTTTTGTTTTCTTTGCTCACAAAAAGTATTCTCGTAGCTTCATAAAACTACAGTTGAAGCACTGATGTCACATGGACTATTTTAATGATGTCAATACTACCTTTCTGAGCCTTCAATGTGTTAGTTGTGTTGCTGCCTATGCAGGGTCAGAAAGCTTTCAGATTTCAACAAAAATATCTTAATTTGTGTTCCAAAGAGGAATGAAGGTCTTACGGGTTTGGAACGACATAAGGATGAGTAATTAATGACAGAATTTTAATATTTTATATTAAAGGTCCTATATTGTACACATTTCTGGAGGTTTATTTTAATTGTTGATGTCCTTAAGAATATATATTTGCGGTATAAGTGCCAAAATCCATCTCAACATATTTTTACAGCTCCTTTTTTAGGAGCTCTGTCAAGAACAGGTCGATTTTGGCCCATCTAATTAATATTCATGAGCCTCTCTTCTGATTGGCCTGTTGTTTTCTGAGTGATGCACAGCCAGGAAGTAACTACGGTCATGTATGCTGTAGCCGAGCCCAGAGCCATAGGGATAGCCTAGCCTGCTGATACTTAACAGGATATTTCAGAATGATCATTAATGTTTCTTTCTTTTTCAAACACCGAATGCAGTAAGCTATGTAACAGTTGCTTTAGTAAAGCCACTTTCACGATGCGCGCTGATTCCGGAAAATTACGGGAACGAGTGCTGTGTGAACAAAAGCCAGAACCAAATGCCTTAAAGGCAGTGTTGTAGTGATGATGCACGTTACCCTGCGACTCTTCACGACTGAAAAATACGTGTGGAAATGAAGTGGAATGAAGCGGCGATCAGGGAGCTCCTCACTATCAGCACTGAAGCACAGATTGCTCATCAGGTTAGTTTAAGTTTAGTGAAATGTACGCGTCGCATTACATCTCACATCCAAATGTCACATGTCTTTACGGGTTGTGTGTAAATCATGGGACACATTATCCGTGTATTTTCCGGAGTGGCTGTGTGAAAGAGGCTGAAGTTGACGTGCCACTGGTCTCTTATATTAACGTTGTTCAGAAGACTGTGCTATGACGTAGTTTCGACATCTATCGACTGAACAGGGTTTTCTCGACTTGTTTTCATGTTGTTGTTGCTTAGCAATGGAATGGACACGATGCTGTCTGGGTTTGACAAAAGGAGGGTGGGATGTGATTGGTGCTCAGGATGGTGACTGAAGGCGGTGACTGAGTAGATCGGACGTCACATTTTTACGGAAGTCACAGCGGCTCGTGAAAATGAACAGCTACTTTAAACAGGCTGTGTGCAGTTTACTGTGGATTGACTGTTTTGAAACTTATGTGGTAGTTACATAGCCCCTAGACCTCAGTTATTATGAAAAAAGCCAGGAAATTTTGATTTTGACAATATGGGACCTTAAATATTTTCTCATATTAACATTTATTTCTCCAAAATTTCCATAATGTTTGCTTCCTTGCATCAATGTACATTTTTACACGCATTCTTAGATTTTAATGGCCTGTTTTTCAGTACTGTGCCTTTTAAACCTTCCTCTTTCTTTGCTTAATAATTATGTTTGAATTATAGATAGAATATATAAATATAGTAGACGCATTGGTTTATAAATAGAAATTTAGCTGCTAAATTCTCATTTTGGGATCCTTCTGAAGGATATACAGAGCAGAATGTGCTACACACTGCCAGGAACAACAAATGGTCTGGCAAAATTTCTACATATTTAATTCTTTTTCACACAAATGTGGGTGTTTACATATTTATTGCTCCAGCAATATTTCAATATGGTATTTTTGCATTTTGAATTCTCAATTTTGCGTTTTGTGTTCTCAAAGATATAGTACAGATGTAGTACAGTATTTCAAAACATAAACCAAATTTAATTTCTTAAGATCCAATACTTTAAATACAAAAAAGTAAAATCACGGAATAAAGAAATTAACATACCATCCGGGCTGAACATCCGACAGGTCCGTAACGATGTTTCAAAACCAACAACTAATTCTTCAATTATTGACACCTGCAATTAAAACAAAATGTGAAAAACACATCTAGACGTAAACCCTAGTTAGCACATTCTGTGTGATGATCAGACTATGTGCTCACCTTCTCTTTGTCCTGATAGAGAGATCGGAGTGTGGTGAAGACAGGAGGACAGCCCTTACTGAAGTTCATTCTTAAATATCTATCCAGACATTCCCGAAACTTATCTCCTGTACAATAAAGAATAATTCAATAATTAGTGATCAGTGTTAGCCTCTAGTGTGGAAGCTAAATTGTAGCGCGCTCACGGCATGACAGACTGAGGCGCTGGTGCAGTCACTTGCTCTAAAAATACCCTGCCATTTTTGGTCATACAGGTAAAAGTAATACAGCTTACGAATTTGTAAAGACACTATGTTTATTTGTGTGTACTCAGAATAACAAAACGTTGCGCTTTTGTAAATTAATTAAAGCAAACAAGATGCACTCTCTGTCGTCTCTGTCTTTGAGAACTTAAGTGCGAAACTCTGTGTATACTTGCATTACAGACATGAAAAATATATCTATAGAGAGTGAAACTTTTTAAATGAACCAAATTAAATGAAAATTTCATTATGTTATGTAATCCGTACCTATCCGTGAACTATCCCTTTAAAGGAACTCTCCACTTTTTTTGGAAATAGGCTCATTCTCCAACTCCCCCCGAGTTAATAAGTTGCTTTTTACCGTTTTGAAATCCATTCAGCCGTTCTGGCGATATCACTTTTAGCATAGCTTAGCATAGATCATTGAATCCTATTAGACCAATAGCATCGCGTTCAAAAATGACCAACGAGTTTCCATATTTGTTGTATTTAAAACTTGACTCTTCTGTAGTTATATTGTGTACTAAGACCGGTGGAAATGCAAAGCTGCGAGTTTCTAGGCTGATAAGATTAGGAGCTACACTTCCATTCCGGCGTAATAGTCAAGGAAGTTTGCTGCCGTAATATGGCCAAAGCAGGCGGAGTATTATCAGAAATGAGTTCCCAGCTAGTTTAGCATTTGCACATGTGCTGCGTGGTATTACTGCTCCTGCTTCAGCCTTATTAAGGCAGCAAACTTCCTTGACTATTACGCCGGAATGGGAGTGTAGTTCCTAATCTTATCAGCCTAGAAAATTGAAGCTTTGCATTTCCACCGGTCTTAGTACACGATATAACTACAGAAGAGTCAAGTTTTAAATAGGACAAATATCGAAACTCGTTGGTCATTTTTGAATGTGATGCTATTGGTCTAATAGGATTCAATGATCTATGCTAAGCTATGCTAAAAGTGATATCGCCAGAACAGGAGAACGGCTGAATGGATTTCAAAACGGTAAAACTCAACTTATTAACTCAGGGGGAGTTGGAGAATGAGCCTATTTCCAAAAAAAGTGGAGTGTTCCTTTAAGCGCTCATTAGGCCATGTAGGCAATTAAAGGGATAGTTCTCCCAAAAATGAAAATTTGATGTTTATCTGCTTACCCACAGGGCATCCAAGATGTAGGTGACTTTGTTTCTTCAGTAGAACACAAAGATTTTTTTTGGTTGCAGTCTGTCAGTCATATAATGGTAGTTAATAGGACCCACGCCTTTGAGAGTCAAAAAAACAAACACAGACAAAACCAAATTAAACCCTGCGGCTCGTGGCGATACATTGAGGTCTTAACACACTAAACAATTGGTCTGTGCAAGAAACTGAACAGTATTTAGGATTGAGTGTGTTCACAAAAGCCGACACGTGATGAAGAGCAAACAACCATAACTTCAGTCGATCAGGCAAAAAATTTGGGGGTCAGTGAAAAGTCAACACTCTCTCAGGACAGTTGGACATTGTGGTGGATCAGACGTAAAAAGTTATATAAATATTGTTCAGTTTCATTCACAGACCAATTGTTTCATGTGTGAAGACCTCAATGTATTGTCACGAGCCGCAGGGTTTAACTTGGTTTTGTCTGTATATGTTTTTTTGACTCTCAAAGCCGTGGGTCCCATTGACTGCCATTATATGACTGACAGACTGCAACGGTTTAAGCTAAAAATCTTTGCTTGTGTTCTACTGAAGAAACAAATTCATCTTGGATGCCCTGGGGGTAAGCAGAAAAACATAAATTTTTCATTTTTGGGTGAACTATCCCTTTAAAGGCTCATTATTGGTTTATTAATAAACGTGCGACTAATAGTCGACTAATGCTTAAATTGAAAGACTACTAGTCGACCAGAAAAATCTTTAGTCGAGGGCAGCCTTAAATTTCATTCAACATACGTACAACTTGCAGAAGCAGCTAATGTACTGGACAGGGAGAAAGAACTGCCTACCAGACAGGAAGCTGAGTGGTAATCTGCGAGGTACGAGGCCTTTAGGGTATTTCTCCCAGGCCTCCTCATAGATCTTCAGCTTCTCTTCTGTGCTTGCTGAAAAAACACCAGAAATGCTGTGTTTTGTTAAACTGTGTATAAGATGAGAGATAAATATGCCAACAAAATATTTTGTGTGCATACCAGGCTTGAGGGCTTTTTCCAGGCCATGGTAATAAGACCAATTTTCAGGATTTCTCTCCTGTAGTCGTCTGTACACATCTGCCGCTTCCTCAAACCGTTCCAGATTCAACAGCAGCTCCCCTACACATCCACAACACGAGGAAAGAAAATAAAACAGAGACAATTTTCCATGGGACCACAAACAGGAAGTCAATCTGCTGGACAAGCAAAATGTGAAAAGGAAAAACTGCATAATGGACAAAATAAGATAAAAGCAGAAGAAGAAGAAAAAAGGAAAAGTGTTGATGAGGAAGAAAGAAGTGCACTGATGTACCTTTGGTTTCCTCCACAGCCAGTTTATCACAGATCTGTTTCTCATAGGTGGTGAGATGCTCCAGAGCTTCTCTTAAGAGTCCTGCCTCCCTCAAGACCTGATTCTGATAGAGCAGCAGCTCACTGTACTCATAATCCACCTTGTCAGGGGACGTCTGAAAAATCAAACATTCATTAACATCATAAAAAACTAATATAGAAAGAATTTGCTGTGTGAACTAATTCCACTATATAACAGTTAGGAATATTTTTTTAGCCTGCCAACTTGTTTCCCGTTGTGCTAGAAACCAATGAGAGGAAATAAGCACCTTATCTTGGACGCCACAACAACCGTGTGCCATTGTGTTGCCTGTTGACCTGGAGTGGCAGGTTGACGTCTTCACAATACCTCATTAACCACTCTTGTTACCTCTGCCCCTGTTCTTTCAAATCTATTCTTGGCTAATAGGAATGTAAAAAGTAAAGGTACTTTGGTACTAAGTTGAACCTTTTTTTACATGCTCTGTGAAGAGTGTTTGCATCTCGATACAATGCAGATGTAAGTGTAAATCACTCTTCACTTTCCTATCAAATCATGTAATAACAATTATACCCCTAAAACTAGCCAAATAACAATATTACGAAGAAACAAAAAACTCCCAAATGTGTTTTACTGGCTCTGTACTTATGCTTTATTTAAAGTGATTTAAAGTACTTGTTATTGTTAACTAAATCAAAAATGTACTATAACTGAAATAAAGCTGATATAAAATAATTTTGTATTAATTATTTATTAATTATTATAGTACTAAATGAAAAACTATTATAAATGCTGCTTTGGTTACTGACACTATTTTAATTACTAAAACAAAAATTAATTAAATAGAAACATTTAAATAAATAAAAAATAAATAAAAGCACATAAAAAATGTAATTTAAAATGAAAACTAAAAAAAAATATATATATATATTTCCAAATATTTTTCTATTTTTAAATAAGACTTTTCACAATCCAATGCCCTCTTCAAAGCATACTGATATATTAAAATGTGACCCTGGACCACAAAACCAGTCTTAAGTAGCACGGGTATATTTGTAACAATAGCCAAAAATACAATGTATGGGTTAAAATTATCTTTTTTTATTATTATTTAATTAAATTTAATTATAAAATCATTAGGATATTAAGTAAAGATCTATAAAGATATTTTGTTAATTTCCTACTGTAAATTTATCAAAACTTAATTTTTGATTAGTAATATGCATTGCTAAGAACTTCATTTGGACAACTTTAAAGACAATTTTCTCAATATTTTCTTTTTTTTTTTTGCACCCTCAGATTCCAGATTTTCAAATAGTTGTGTCTCAGACAAATATTATCCTATCCTAACACTGGAAAGCTTATTTATTCAGCTTTCAGACAATTAATAATTACCATTATGACTGGTTTTGTGGTCCAGGGTCATGTTCATTTGCATACTTGTTTTCACCATCAAAAATTGGGTTTTAAAAGTCTTGTTTTCACTGGTACCGCCATCAACTTATAACATTTTGGTATTGAGACAACCCTACAAGTTTAAGAACACTAATCTTCTTGCATCTATCATGTCTGCAGTTACCTGTTGTGTCTTTCTAAACTCCTCAATAATTTTGGCCGCCATCTCATAGTCCTCTAAGAGGTGATACGCAATGGCGTATCCAATCCATGACGCTCGCTGGGCCGGCCGCAACTGCAGCAGCTGATACCGGGTCTCCTATAAGAGAGTCAATTCAGTCAGTTTTTTGCGTGGGATTTCTCTGGTGTTAGGTTTCAAAAGCTTTTAAAAGGTTTAAATTAGAGGCGAAATTAGATCCTTTTCAAAATAAAATGTAACAAAGTACTATTTAAAACTACAGAAAACAACAGTGGAGTCATATTGCACAAAACCCAAATCTGAAAGGCTTTCATTTCAGGGGTAAAAGTAGATATCGGAGTAGCCTGAGGGTATGAATCATTAAACACCCACTTTATCATACCGCAGAAGACAAAGAAATAAAGACACAGGAGAGGAGGAGAAACAAGCAAGCTCAAGAAACAGGAAATAGACATTGCTGAGTCATGGCTCCCATATTTGGTCAAAAATACACATGCATCCTTTGTGTTTAACCTCAACACTGTGCCATAATTTGAGGCTTTTAATTAACGCAATAAATATTAAATTATTTTAAATAATATACAGTTAAATTAAACAGACACCAGATATAATTTTTTATATTTTTTACTAGTGAGTGCAGGGCACTATAGTTCATTTATACAAGTGAGGATAGCAAAATAAAGTAAACCGTGGCATATTATACCCCAAAAATTCTTCATATAGTGAACTGTCACGCATATACGTCACTCATTGTTTACATGATAAATAAATGGTAATTACTTGTGCTTATCCTGATTCTGGCAATCGATTAAAAACTAAAAGATTACATTTCCTTGTGCGAAACTCATCTGGGGGTGTTGACTTTTCACTGACTACATTGCCAAAGCACGTTGACACGTGGCACACCGGCTATTGTAAACGCGTTCCATACAGCTAAACGTTCCGTCTGATTAGAGGTAAATGAATACTGTCTCAAGACCTCAATGTATCGTCATGAGCTGCAGGGTTTAATTTGGTTTTGTCTGTGCATGTTTTTTTTACTCTTAAAGATTTGGTAACTATTTACTGCCATTATATGACTACCAGACTGCAACGGTTTGAGTTAAAAATCTTTGTTTGTGTTCTACTGAAGAAACAAGGTCACCTACATCTTGGATGCCCTGGGGGTAAGCAGATAAACATAAAAATGTTGGGTGAACTATTTCTTTAAGACTGAATACATGGTTCCTATATAATGTTTGCATTCACTTATGAGAATACTCACCAATGGGCATTTTCACATAATTTGTGTGCATCTGACCGTTTAACCACAACAAATTGCAAAAAATAACTTAATCCAGTATCCGTGAGCTGTCGGAGAGGCAGCTGTGTGCACGTTTTGGGTGTGAAAGGTCAGAAAACAGTAAGCGAGGACTGAATTGAGATCTCTTGAAGAGGGAAGAGCTGGTATTGCTGAATCACTCATACCGTTTGTGAAATTACAGACTTACAAACTTTTCAAAATACTGATTTGATCTGATCATTTGTGTGGATTGCATGATTCAGGGAAAATATTAGCAATTAGTAAGATTATGCACAATACCCAAAATCCCACAACAAAATTCAAACCCTGATAAACGGCTTTAGTGTCACTTTTGCATAACTGAATTCATCTATGCTAGGGATGTAACAATATCAAACTCTCACAATACCATAATATCTCGATATGAAGTCCATAATACGGTAATATTTAAAAAAAGACAAATGAACATTTTGTACATTTTAAAGTTACATTATTCTATCTAATGCACTTTCAGAGTTCAGAATTAAGAGCACCAAGCCATGTTCTTAACTGAGAAAAATTTAAGTCAGAAAAATGTCAGTGAATTGACTTGTACCTGAGCTTTAAAGGGGACTCAACCCTCTTTTTATTTGTGGGTATACTGTCTCAGTCTAAATTACATTTACACTGGTGTTTCATTGAAAACAGGCTTACAAAAACGCATCTCACTACAAATCTAGTAAAATGCTGTAATCATCTGCCTCAAAAATAAAGTATAACTGGTGCCCGTTTTACTCCCAAACATGCGCTAAACTCACAGCACATGCAATAAATGGGTTCACTGCATTCACTGTGAACTGATCTCGAGCTGATCGCCTAAACGTAGTGTGATCTTCACTTTGAATAGCGCAGCGGACTTGAAGGGATTTGTTTTAGTTCATTTGACAGATACTGTGCCAAAGCTTAATGGCTCAAAATACAACTTTAAAGACCTTTAATGTTAGAATAAGAAGTTTAAATATATTGTGAAAATTACACTTTTCGCCCACAAGACCTATCGTTTCATATTGTCATGTGACCACAATGACAGACTTTTGCTATCGCGATACCACGATATTGATAATACCGTTATTTTCTTTCAAAAAAATCATACTGAACCCAAGAAAGAACTATTTTGAAAACTTATGAACAGTACTGCAATTCAACAAATAAAATGAAACCTGTTCGTACTCATACTCACCCTGTAACCCTCCAGGTCCCTCATCTGGATCTGCAGGAGTGAGAGATCTCGAAGGATCTGCAAGTTGTCTTTGTCCCATTTTAGTGCGTTTCTGTAGCACTTAATTGCCTCGTCGTACTTCTTGTCAGACCTCTGGAGCAAACCGTACACGTGCCAGCCTGGAAATGTCACGTTAAGGTCAGCAGGGAAACTTCGCAGAGACACTACGGAGCTGATGACAGTACAATTCTGAGCCCAGGACAATCACTAAAATTTACAAGGCCAAACTTTTTTTTTTTTAATGGATGTTCCACTGGACAGAATGAGTCGACTATACCAGGAACTTTTCCAAGGACGCCCTAAATATGAAGATCCCCATGCAAAATATATTAAGACAGCTATATGGCTTCATTTTTACTATGGGAAAGACTGTAAGCAAAAAATAATAAAATTGCAAATTTCAATTATTAGTTTATAATGTATATTTTCATCAATGCCAATCCACATCAAATAAATTAAATACTAAAAATGTTGTATTAAGCTGACTTAAATCTGTCTTCAGTTTGCCCATCCTTAAACATGAAGAGAAACAGTTCCAAATAAACTTAAGCATTTTAAAAACTGGTAATGGTGTCTTATGAAGAAACAACCACTAAAAGTGGTTTATTACATGGCATTTGTCTCTGCAAAACATGAATCTCTAGGATGTGAAGCATTTGACTGGCAGCGAGGAAACAGTGCACTGTGTGTTTGGCTCTCTAAACAGTTCATGGTGTCACTGCACATTATAGTCAGACACAGGGCAGGAATCTTGGCTGGGGGCCATCACCCCCACCGGCCGTGACAGGCTTCAAATTGAGACAAATACTCAAGTGTTAATTCTGCCGCTGTGAACATGAGGAAATAAACTCATTCCAACTGTTGCAACACATGGGCCATTATTATACTCCTAAGCATAAATGTCAAACTGAGAGCTTCCAAATGTATGTGCTGATCTCTATATCCAAGGATACAGACGTGGCTCTTCAGGTCATTTCGGAGTCCTCTGCGAACAAGTTCATAGGCCTCTTCTTTCTTCCCCAGGCAGTTCAGGGTCAGGCCTTTCATTGCCAGTGTCTCTGTAGAGATAATAATTTTTAACCCATTAAGCCTTGCAAACTTACATGAGCCACACAAACCCTGCAACTTTCACTCAGGTGTCTTAGATTTGTGTCCATTTTATTCACATTAAATTGCATAGGCAATGAAATACAAGTGTAGTTGTACGTCATGAATACTTCCAAGTGGGGTTCTTACCTCCATGTTCTGAGAACTTGGGATTGGAGAGAATCTGTTTGCAGAATTTCAGCCCATTTCTGTACTGTTTGTGTTCATAACATCTCTGAGGACATAAAGAGAGAAGAAACATTAATACAAAACAAAATTAATTGACAAACTGTCCTATATTAGCATATTTTATGGCATATTATACCTTGTTTTCTCTGCGCTCTAACAGCTGTAGCAGTGTTAATTTTGTCAAGGAAGACGACGATGAAATATATTCCTTAGTGAACATTTTTTCTGTGACTAAGATGAGACGTTGATGAGCTAAAACTAATATCTGATGACAAAAACTATGACATTTAAAGTTAGTAAAGGCAGGATAGGTGGAATCACGCTGATAGAAGTGCTCTGGATGCAATGGATGCAATCCCCCACAGAAAAAAATACTTTTTCTTTTGATGCATTTCATGATATTTATATTGGAAGTATTATTTAACTTTAAGGTTCTCCTAAATAAAACTGCATATGCAGATTCTTGGCAATGCCATCTTTTCGTATGCTTCGTGTTTTCTAAAGTCAATCCATGACAGTCTAACCTTGTGTGATTGTGTGCTCGATATACACACACGCTCACATTGTCCCCTGCAAACTCTGTAAATGATGGTAATTTACTCTGAGCAGTTCTATTTGGAGCAGCTTCTGTTTCCTCTGTATTAAACAGGCCTTTGCTCAGCCAGCAGGTGGTGAGATCACTACCATCACCTCATTCTGTCAGCAAATCTGGAATCTGCTCTTCCACATTCAATTCAGCACTACGAAATCAGTGACTTTAGATCAATTCAGGGCATCCTATATACCACAACCTTAAAAACAGAGGCTTTAAACAGCAGCCCCAGCAGATTTGAACAATAAGATATGATTTCAGATGTGAACACTAATGTTAGTGGCCAAGTACAATAGAACAATGATTTCAAAAAGTACACCACCTACTCCCAACTTCCCATGAAACTGCAAATGATCTAGCTTCTCTTAATAGATTAATTATTTCAAGCTTACGTTGTCAAATACATTATAAATCCACCAATTATAATGTGTTATACATCAGATTGAAACAAAATATTCTAATATAAGACAAGGAAATTTCAGAAGCAAAGTATGTTGTTACATTATGATGAAAGACAAATGTTTTTTTTTTTCTTCTTTGAAATAACATGCACAGATACATTTGTGCAAAAAAAGGACAGGAACATTTAGGAATATTAAGTTATTAAGTATGTAAATAGTCTGTTTCAATTTCATGATGACTTTGATATCCTGTATTCATCTCAGTGCTATTTTAGAAATACTGAAATAATACTACAGATTTTTTTCGTTTTTTTTTTTATATATATTTTCATTTTAGTTACTCTGTGAGTGATTTCGATACCGTTCGAGATAGGGATGCTCATTTCGGTTAATTTTCCTGACCGACAACCGCTGCTCGTTATCCGAACATTAACCGTTAACTGATAAAATTAGAATAATAAATTAGTTTAAAATAAAAATAGAATGCACGAGTATCTGTGGTGATACATTAAAAATACAAGCAAATGTTTTATTTTAACGTGCAAACAGCAGCATACAGAGCAACAACAAAAACTGTATTGACGTATACTTAAATTATCACGCATCAGCAGCGGTTCTGAGAACAGAGAAAATCTGAATGAAAAAAAAAGAATAATATAAATAGGCCTACACTAAATATGTATAAATTAAATAACTAGCTAATAAAGATGACAAAACTAAAACACACTGAATCCTTTTATGCGCTTTGAAGAACTGTACCGGTCTTATTCTTCTCGTCGGACATAAAAATATATAGCAGGCCAGCCAATACCTCAGTGTGCCTAGTTTTTAACATGTCCACATGCTGTACGGATAGGCAGGACCGCCTGTTAACTCTTAGATCCGCGAAAAAAACACCATCACAAAAACCCTTTCAATTTGCGGTTCGGGACTTCCATCCACTGTCATATGCGTGTGGAGAAGCGCGTGTTTTACAGCGTTCAGCAATAGCCAATCACTGTGGCCAATCACAGGAGGCTATGTTACAATCCACTCACCAACCAAAGTGCCGGTTTCAGTTTTGCTGACTTCTACACTTTCGTATATGTATATTACATCTGTTTACTAAGTAAAGGTGAAGCAAAATATGTCTGTACAGCCACACTGCACGTGTCGACACGCACTCTTGAGTAAACAGATAACTTACAAATAGCATTATTTCTTTCACCATGCAGCAAACGTAAAAAAAAAAAAAAAAAAAAAAACAATGAAAAAAAAACCCTTTTAAACCGTTTAACTGATAGTAATAATCGGTTAAAATTCTTACTGTCGGTTAACGGTTAAACGGTCAATATGAGCATCCCTAGTTCGAGAGCAAGTTCAAGCGACGAAATAGACATTATTACACACAATGAATATGTTTTCAAATGCACACAATGTATGATGTATAAATGTATAAATGTAAGAGAACTAAACTCAAAATCTAGTGCGACTGTTCTTTTAATTCTCTGGCATTAGAAACTGCTCTGTGGCTCCACGTGCGGACGATGATCTTGAGTCCCTCAGACAGTCCTGACCAAAAGGTCAAGGTTTAGTTGGTTACATCAGCATAGGCATGAAAACAATCCATAATGGCCGACCACTACTTTAAAGTTCAGCTAATTAATTCAGTGGACCCATGATAACAATGTGATTAATCGTAAAGATGAGTAGGGATGGACGATTAATCGAAAAGTAATCTAAAACCGAAATTCATAACCTACCAAGTGTAGTCAGTGTTATATGAACGCGTATGATCGTTTTGCTTGTGTTTTTTGCAGCGTCTCACACATGAGCATCGCGTTTATGACTCTGGTAACAAGTTAACAAAATTTTAAACTTTCAATGTCAGTTCTAAAACAGTGAACCAAAAAAAAAATTTTTAAACAATAGTTCATTAATCGTAATTGAGGCGAAACGTTCAATTAATCAATATTTTATCCTCTAGCCCTACAGACAAGTACTGACTGAGCATAAAATCTCATATATAGAGGGTTTGCACTTACATCACGGTTCAGTCAGTTACCCAGAAGCATGGCCATATTGGCGATATTTGGATGTAAACGACAGCATTGATTGCATGATTAATGTACTACTGAATATGTTGTTTTGCTAATTTATGCTTTCTAAACCACAGAAAAAAAATGTGTGGAACTTGCTAAATTATATAGAGAAGAACATAGTAAGCAGGAAATGGCGCAATATTTTGACAAACTAAAGTTAAAAATTAGAGAAATGATAAGAACAAACATACGTTGTCAACGTTCTTGCCCCGGAAATGCTGGTTCAGTTAGACAAACGTCATTTGTTTGTTATTTGTAATAACTTTTGGCAGTCTACACTACTCCAAATGTCTTTTCCTGGCCTGGTCCATTAGTACAAAACATGACAATAACTGACCATTTTCATCCAAAATAATCAGCAAAATTTGTGAGTTCTACTATTCCATTCGACAACACATTGTGAAAACACTCTATAGTATAAAAAAGTACATAGTAAAAACCTGCTACTTCTTTCAGCAGTTATTTTTGCACTTCAAATACATAATCTAAGAATGATAATGCAAAAAACGCTTTTAAAAACATCTGTGCATCATATCAACAGACAGGTATCAAGGTTAAACTTGCCTTGTTACAAGTACAGTTCAACATTATATTTGCATGAAACAGATTGCAAATGCAAAGCTTATTATATCAAAGCCACAACACAAACACTACAATCTTTACTAATACATGACCAACTTTAAACATTAAAACTCTACATGCATCCTTCTGCAAACTACAGCGATGCTTTTTTTTTTTTTTTAACCAGACACTCAGACACTATTATGGAAGCGTTGAAAGTTTTGGCTGAGTTTGTCGTTTGTAGGCCCATCATGCTGTCAGTGCAGTCTAGAAACGTATGCCCACCCCAAATTAATACCCACATCCAAATCTAATAGATTTAAGGTCAGCAATCAGAAAAACCACGCAAAGCCGTTCAAAAAGACTCTTTCGAAACATGGATAAAACAGGCGAAATGCAGTTAACACAATCACAGTCATTTGTCTAAAGAGTCCTGGCTGTCAAAATAGTGAGCAGTTTCACTTATTATAAATAAGTAGGGTGGATAGACCGCAAAATTTGACAGTGAATTAGCCGTGTATAAACTCGTCGAGTGTTTGTAGTTTTGAAGTTGAGCATCACTAAACTTCCAGGGTTTCTTTTAGCAGAAACACTGCAAACATATTAATCACTTCCCATCTTCTCAAACAACCATGAAAAGCGCACTAAACCAAAACTCGACTGAAAATGTAATTTTCCGATAAATACCCCTTGGATCTTTAAAAAGTGGTTTGCTGGATGAACAGGCCAGAGACTGATTTCAGCCACTGACATGCAACATTAAGCCTTATAACAGAGCAGCTCGACCGTATAAACATAGTGCTAATGCCGTTTAAAATCAAATAAATAAAGACTACAAGTGTCGTACGCGTTTATCCATCCACTGACAGCCTCTTTCCAACAGCATTGTGTCTGTATGTTAAGCTACATCAACTGACAGCTAGCAGCTAACAGGCTAAAAGCTAACCTCCATTTGACAGAAAGTGACTCTTGATTGTTCAGTTTTGCACGCACTAAAAAGTGTTGCATTAACAGTTCTTCAGCGAGCATTAGCAGCTCTCAATCACATTTATGACGGTAGCCTGCAGGCTTTATTTGGAAGATGGATGTTGTTGCACTGAAGTATTAGCACTCACCAGGATCCTCTTGAACAGAGCGTTTTCTTTGGGAGGCAGAGTGACTGTCGGCATCCTTTACTCTCTCTCTATCAGCACATGTGAAATAAGTGCGGGTCTGTGAGGCAGCGTATTTCTTGATTTTTACCCCCTTGTTCTATGAGTCCTTGTTCGGCTCGATTTAGTGCCCGTGTCGGACTAACTAACCCAGCCCTCACGTGGTGACAGAAAAGCCCCCTTTGAGCCCAAAATGGCCGATGCGGCGCTTCTCCTCCGGGTCAAGCTGAAACGCTGCTCGTCGCGGACAGCAGGGGGAGCACCAATTGTAGGTCAAATATTTGTTACTATGAATACATGAACGTTAAAATAAACAACAACAGTAAATATTTTCATTATATAATGAAAAAAATATTAAATTGTAAGCAATAATTAAAAAAATAATAATTATAATAAAATAAAACAAAAAGGGTCCGTTACTGCTTTATAATATAATTATATACATTTATTAAAAAATGTTATGTGCATGGAGCTTCTCAAATAATGTTAATATGCTTAATGCAGGACAGTTTATTTTTATTTTTATTTTATTTATCCTTTATTTTACCAGGTGATGTCCCATTGCCCTGGGGCAACAATTACACAGGTTACACAGAATCACAAAACAGACAAAAAAAAAAAGATTAACAGTACATGTAAAACAATTTAAAATGCAGGACAGTGTAATATATACAGCCTATGCCTATATAATTTTATTTAAATCCAACATCATTTCCCTGCCTAACTTCAGAAATCACGGAAATAATATGCATTCACATCCAATAAATCCCTTTACAATATAGATATAAATTGCATTATTATTATTATTATTATTATTGTTGTTTTTATTTACTATTTTTTAAATGTTTAATTTTTAATCCATATTTTAAAGTTAAATTATAGGCTTCTCTGGTGTTAGTTGTTTAAATATTTGTGTTTAACATTCTTTGCTCAAATGCGATCTTTATGGTAGACTGAAACTTAAGGACACTCAAAACTGGAAATACTTCAAATTTATATTGATTACTGAAGCCTGTATATGAGTGTTTTAATAATATAGCATCAAACAATGTTAAATCTTGTTGTTATTAACTAAAAACAGAATTCTCAGTGCAGTTCCTGCTTATAAAAAAAGGGTGTTAGATGCATCTAATGCTAAGTAAATTTTATTTTGTGAAAACAGAAAAACATATAGTGTAGAAGAGAAGCAAGTGTCAGTGTATAAAAGGTATGTGTGACTTCGGGACCACAAAACCAGTAAGGGTCAATTTTCTGAAGATTTATACATCATCTGAATAAAAAAGCTGATTTAATAAGCTTTCGATTGATGCATGGTTTATTCGGATATGACAATATTCAGCCAAGATAATAAAAAAGGAGCCAAGAGAAAAACTGGAGAACATCGCCTTTGAAGTTGTCCAAAGTTCTTAGCAATTCGTATTACTAATCAAAAAATAAGATTTGATATATTTACGGTAGAAAAAAAATTACAAAATATTCTCATGGAACATGATGTTTACTCAATATCCTAATGATTTTTGACATAAAAATATATATGTATAATTTTGACCCGTACAATTTATTGTTGGCTATTGCTACAAATATACCCGTGCTACTTGTGACTGGTTTTGTGGTCCATGGTCACATATAAAGAAATAAAAGGTTCGATAAATAAATGACACCTTTATTTTGATAGGTGATGCGGAAGTGGATTTTCCCACAGAGGAGCAGTTGACAACATTTGTACAATTGTTGTATTTGGAGCATACTACGCTTACTTTTTCTACCACATTATGATCTGGTAAAAGTAGTATGCTAGTATGCTATCCGGAATTCAGAAAATGACTGAATAAATGAGTGGGCCTTTTATTTTGGTGTGAGATGTGAAAGTGGACTCTGTGTTACAGTTTAGTGGCGAACAAACATTTGTGTAAATAACTAGGACTTTTATTTTGACATGTCTTGCGGAAGTGGTTTTTATCGCAGAGGGGCGGTTGTCAGTGGCATCCTGCGCTTCTGATAACACTGGCTATCGCTCTCATTCATAGCGGACTCTTCGCGCCGAAACACTGGATGACGAACCCGTCCGCATAAGCTACAGTTAACCGAAATATTGCCAATATTAATTCAACTGGAGGAGGTGAGTGAACAAAGACATTCTATTGCTAAACACTATAAACATACACACAGCCATCATCATCATCATCTTCTTCTTCTTCTTCTTCATCGTCATCACCCAGCTAACGGTACCGCAGCTAGCCAGAGGGCGTTATAATGTTATATATTGTCATAAAAATTATAAATAATATTACTTAAAAAATAAAACTTAATGACTATTTTTAGAAACCCAAAACACCGAAAAGGTAATTGTGATGAAATGTCAAATATGTAGTTTAAATATCTTTAAAGAGTAACCTGTAATTCGTTTTTTTATTTCTGCTGTCATAATGTCTGCTATTTGCTGTACTGTTTAACTATCAATATTTATCAAAACATTAAGTTTTAAGGTAAAATATTGAAACGGTAAACAAAACGTTCGTCTTGTAACGGCAGATGTGTCGATCAATATCGGGGTCAGCGTGTCATAAGATAAGACGCTCCTCCCCAAAGAAGAATATAAAATAAAAACTTAACATTTCGATGCTGCATTTTTTTTTTATAGAGGTGCTTTCTGTGAGTCATGCTCTTTTTTTATATATATATATATTTTTTGTAGATGAAGTTGCGGTGGGGCTGGACGTGTCTCTTGTTACTCTCCATCTCCATGGTAACATGGGCCCAGGAAGAAGAGCTGGATGATGAAGAGGAGGCTCAAGTGGAAGATGGAGACGTGGACATGGAGACAGACAGTGAAGAAAGCACAGAAGCAGACGTAAATGTGTCTTTTCAGGTAAGACACCACTCATTTCAAATATAAAAACCTGTTATATTGGACATTGCTCACCCCCCCCCAAAAAAGATGTTATCCATGAACAGTGTTTAAACTACATGGCTTTGGTTTTGTGTTGTTTGTAAATATTCATCATTTGACATGCATAGGTAACATACAAGACCCCAGTTCCAACAGGAGAGGTGTACTTCACTGCGACATTTGATGAGGAATCTTTGGGCAGGTTTGTAAAGCTTATCAGATTTTCATTCCTCAAATCTGACCAAAAATGTTAATAGCTAATTCTGAACTCTCTCTCTATTTTTTTCCAATTAATGATGATTTAATGATCACAATATGTATTTTGAATATGTAACCTATTTACACAGCATGGTCTCTTGTTCCTTATTGCTTAATTATGTGTTAGTGTTTTCATGTTTTATTATTTTCTATAGTTGGCAAGTGTCTAAAACAATGAAGGAGGATGCGGATGAAGATATTGCAAAATATGACGGTTAGTTTTACAGCATGGTTTCCATTTGTGATTTTTGAGTGTTGCTTTATGATCGTTTGTTATTAAATGTGAACCTTGACCACAAAACCAGTCATAAGGATACATTTTTTGAAACTGAGATTGGGACATGATCTGAAAGCTGAATAAATATGTTTTCCATTGATGTATTCTTTGTTATTTGGCGAGATACAACTATTTGAAAAACTGAAGTCTGAGGGTGCAAAAAAATCTAAATGAAATTCTTAGCTATGCTTATTATTAATCAAAAATAATTTTTTGATATATTTACAGTAAGAAATTTGACAAAATATCTTTATGGGACTTGATCTTTACATTACATGATTTTTGGCATAAAAGAAAAATCGATAGTTTTGACCCATACAATGTATTTTTGGCTATTTCTACAAATATACCTGTGCTACTTAAAACTGGTTTTGTGGTTCAGGGTCACAAATAATACTAAGGATATATTATCATTAAATCGACTTCTAAATACTGTCATCCTTAAAAAAAGTTTGTATATGTCTCTCATGCTTTTAGGCAAATGGGAGGTTGAGCCCCTGAAGGAAAACAAGGTGCCTGGAGATTTGGGCTTGGTGCTGAAATCTCGTGCTAAGCACCATGCCATCGCGGCTCTGCTTAACAAACCTTTTGAATTCAAGGACAAGCCCCTTATCGTCCAGTGAGTGGGTTTTTAGTTGCAATTTCTATGACATTTGAAAAATATTGCTTGTGCATTCTAACGAAATCCAATCTGTGCAGGTATGAGGTCAATTTTCAAAGCGGAATTGACTGTGGCGGTGCTTACATCAAGCTATTGTCTGACTCAAAAGATTTAGACCTGGTATGTTCATTGACTGCTTTATATGATCAGGATAAAATGTATAAAAACATAACATGCAACACAAAGAAAATGGATTTTTTTTTTTTTTTTGGAGTGCAAAAACATACAACAAACAACAAAAAAACAATACCAACAACAAAAACAGCAATGATAATAAATGAAAATGAGCAAAAATGACAGTCTGAATAATAGTAATGTTATAAGTAGTATAAGCATGTTTAGAAATAATAGAAATAACCATAATTTGAAGTAGTCGATGATGATAACGATGATATTTTGTGATGATAGTAATATCAATAATAACAGTAATAATAATAATAATGATAATAACAACAACAATAATACTAAAGATGGTGATGATGGTAACAGTGATATCAATAATATAATATTAACAGTAATAATAATAACAATAAAAGAGACTGTGATGTAACAGTAATATTTTGTGATGATATTTTGTAAAGAAAATAGATTTTGATAGAAATTGAAACAGTAAGAAGATATCAAATTGCCATTGTAAAGGAAATAAGTGCATTTTTTATGCATCTTTTGACTCACAGGAGCAGTTTCATGACCGGACACCATACAGCATCATGTTTGGGCCGGACAAATGCGGAGAAGACTACAAACTGCATTTCATCTTCAGACATAAAAACCCGCTTAATGGAGATGTGGAAGAAAAACATGCCAAACGACCAGATGTTGATCTGAAGAAGACCTATACCGATAAAAAGACTCACCTCTATACACTTGGTGTGTACACTTACTTGTATTCCTATGATGGAAAGCATGTGGAAATTCATTACATTGTTACTATTATGTTAGAATAAATAATTGAATTAGTCAATTGTGGTAATTGGAGGTGAAATCTAAAAATGACGTATGAATAGTGATATAGTAATTAAAATCTTGCCTGCATGAAATAATTTATATTCAGTTATTTAGTGGTAAATTATTAAATAATTATTTGCACTCTCTTTTCTTTTTTCAGTTTTAAATCCAGACAATAGCTATGAGATCTTTATAGACCAGTCGAGTGTTAGCAGGGGAAGTATGTTGACAGATGTCGTTCCACCTGTGAACCCTCCAAAAGAAATTGACGATCCCAAAGACTCCAAGCCAGAGGACTGGGATGAGAGAGCCAAAATCCCTGACCCAGAAGCAGTCAAACCTGAGGACTGGTGAGATCTATCAATAAGTCAAAATGCAAAGAATGTATTTTTTGATAGCTTGTGTCTTAAGTGTTTACTTGCCAAAGTTACTTGCATAAAACAGTGCTTTGTTGTGACTACTGCATTCAGTGACAAATATGAGTAGACAACAGTGGGCTTTATGAAGTCATGCTATCTTGTCAAATAAAAATAGCAGTGGTATGTCAAGATCATTTTTTTTATTTATTTATCTGTCTAGGGATGAGGATGCCCCAGCTAAGGTGCCTGATCCTGATGCAGTGAAGCCTGATGGTTGGTTGGATGAAGAGCCAGAGTTTGTTTCTGACCCCTCTGCAGAAAAGCCTGATGACTGGTGAGACATAAAGTGTTTTCTTTATTTCAGAGGCTTGTCACAGTGCACAACTAGGAGATTCTAAAGAGAATCTATTCATTTGCCACTTTAAATATTCATAGGAATATAACTTTAGTACAAAAAACCCTAAAAAGATAATGTGTGAACAGCGGTGACTGAAATTATCTTTTCATTAAGGGGCAACATTTGGCACCTTAATTTGATTTCCAGGGTATTTTACCTTTATAGGGATTTTTTAAAGTCGTTTTAATTTTTATCAGTGAAGAAAATAAACACACACTCATGAGAAATGTCGTGAAAAAAATATTTGATGTTGGAGTGTCATAAGAGCATAACAGAATGTTCTGTTTTTCATGTGAAATGACCCTTTCTGAACACAGACCAGACATGCACATAGAAAAATACAAAGTTTGGAGTAGGGCTGTCAAAAAATTTATTGCAAATAATTGCATCCGAAATAGGGATGCACCGATCCACATTTTTTCACTTCCGATCCGATTCCGATACCTGAATTTGGATATCTGCTGATACCGATACTATTCCGATACCAGAGCTCTATTTGCTTTTATATCACTATGACTATTATCATTATTGTTGATTTTATGAGGCTGTAACAAACCTCTCTACAAGCAAGTCTAAGTATCTCCCAAAAAGCAACTTGAGGTAAGTATGAGGTTAGAAAATGGCAGAAATCCCATCCTGAAAACAAATATGCAACTTTAAGGGTTTAAATGGATATTTATTTAAATTTCAAGACAGGGTTACTAGATACTAGTGCAATATACACTCTTGTTGCATAAAACAAAAAGGTTTTCAAATATCAAATATTTGAAATAAAAAATAAATATTCACTCTATAAATAGAACAATGTGAATCTGATCAACATAAAATCAGTAAATTCTTGCTTGCGTAACAGCAACAAAATAAGGTTTTCAAATGTTAAACATTTTGAATAAAAGTGCAATATGTGTACTGTAAACATCTTACTAGTGGTGCAACGGATCACAAAACTCACTGTTCGGATCATATCACAGATTTTGAGTCACGGATCGGATCACTTTTCGGATCAGCAAAAAACAAACAAAACAAAAAATGTTTGTTGTTTATTAATTACTGAATGCTTACTTAAAGTACTTCTAATCCACAGCAAAAACTAGCTGAACTAATAAAGTCAGTAACAAAACAAGAACAATTACACAAATGACAAGTGTAGATGAAAACAACATAAAGTTACTAATAAAATCAATAATACTAGTATTCAGGTGCGGAAATTTTATAATTCATTGATAAATAACTAGTGTTTCTCACTGCAGGTATTTATAGGATGCTGTCTCTTTAAGGCCTAATACACGTACCTAATACTGGCACGCATCTCCTTCTCAGCTGTCTCGGTTCACTGAAGACATAACCGACGGTGTTTACCAGAATAAAACAAGGGGTATTTAAACATAACTTTGTATGAATGTTTCTGTTCAAGAGACGTTAAAGAGGAATCAGTCTGAATCGCGCAGTTTGAATCACGTCTTTCTCTCTCTCTCTGTGCGCGTTCTCGCGTCAGGTGTGTGCGGCAGCAGTAAAAACAGAAAATAACGCGCGAAATGTACAAATTATAAACTTTTACTCTATGATGGATAATATTTAACAGTTAATCTACTTAATAAATCCACGAGGTTCCACCTCTCGGTACAACGGCTTTGCATACATTGCACGTTGCTGTCTTTGCGGTGTTTCCGACCGTGAAGTATTTCCACACAGCAGACATGTATGACGCTCAATGCTAAACTGCTACCTGCAAACTGAAGATTTCCTGAAAGGAGGCATGTCATCTCTCTCAGTGTCTCATTGGAGCACAGACACGTCACCTAGCCCGGGATCACTTGTGAAGTCATTTCAGCAGACAGCACTGTACGTAGACATAACTCTGGATCGGAAATTTCTCCAGGTTGGATCGGAAATTTCCGATCGGCCCCATCCCTAATCCGAAATAAAAAGTTGTCCCCTGGTTTCACAGACATGGCTTAAGCCTAGTTCAAGACTAAAATGTAAGTCAGAGCTGTTTCAACTGAAAGAAACTTGCACTAATCCTTAAAATATATCAGTGCCCTTGTTTTGTCTCAAGATGCACATGAGTAAGATACATGTTTTTTTCTAAGGCATTTATAAAAATTACTTAAATGTTCTAATTAAACTATGGCCTAATCCTGGCTTAGTCTAAGCTCTGTCTGTGAAACCAGGCCTGTGTTTACATAATATATGTGTGTGTACTGCATATATTTATTATGTATATATAAATATACACACATGCATATATTTAAAATATATACACAAACTTTTATTCATGATTAATCGCTTGACAGCCCTAGTTTGGAGACACTTGGGTTTTCCTGTTAAAAAGAAAATTAAGAGAAAGAAGAAAGAGACAAATAAAGTTCAAGAAGTAGAATTTATTGTAAAGTATTGGATTTGAATTATTTGCAAATAATATTTTATTTTAATAGGCTAAATGACTATCCTAACCACAACCTATAAACACACTTGAGTCAAAGCCATGCTTTACCATGCCCTAGTGTAGCCCTAGTGATGGAAACTTTGAGTTGTACTATTTTTATTTTCTAAAAAAAAAATTGTTTTACTTTCATATAAACATTTACTGTGTGCACACATTCATTCCTAATTGTATGCATAAAATGCTGAAAACTGCTTCAGTGATGTTTTTGGTTGTCACATGCAGTCTCTCATTTGTCATATTTGCAATTTAAAATGGCGAAATTTGACAAATCTTCAGTAGTTCACATCCCTGGATATTACTATTGGTCGTTAACCAATTCTATTGTAACGCAGTTGCAAATATGATATAGATACACACTCTTACCATTAAAATAAAAGCATTGTGCTTAAATTCATGCTCGGCCTTTGTGAACAGAAAAATCTTAGATTTTTGCCTTCATTCACTTTATTGACCGTCTTGATCATTTTTTATGTTAGAACCCCGAGGCAGCTCAGATGAGAAAGTCAGTTATCTTGGCTGCTATAAATTTTGTACAACACCAAGTGCGTTATTATTATGCAGTTATTCCATGAATTATATTATACACTTTAGTCTAGCTTGCTTTTATCTGATAGAATTGGCAGACAATCATCTGTTGTACACCATGTAATACCCTATGCTTTAATTTTAGCTGTATTTCATCCTTTTATAGCACCTTGTCAGCAATATTCTTTTCACCCCTGTCTCTCTCAGGGATGAGGAAATGGATGGTGAATGGGAGGCTCCTCAAGTGCCGAATCCGGCATGTTCAGCTGCACCTGGCTGTGGTGAATGGAAGTCACCCATGATTAATAATCCACAGTATAAGGGCAAATGGAAAGCTCCTCTCGTAGACAACCCCAACTATCAGGTAGTGACATTTGGAATCTTTAAATGTGTCTATTTTATTTGTATAAAATAGATGACCAATGACCAAAGATCTTTAGGAATAACCAAAAAATGTATATACAGTTGAGATCAGAAGTTTACATACACCTTGCAGAATCTGCAAAATGTTAATTATTTTACCAAAATAAGAGAGATCATACAAAATGCAGGTTATTTTTTATTTAGTACTGACCTGAATCAGATATTTCACATCAAAGACATTTATTTATAGTCCACAAGAGAAAATAATAGCTAAATTTATTTAAAAAAAACGTTATTTATTATTAATTACATACACTTGATTTTTAATAATTCACAGCTAGATTCACAGCTGTTTTTTTTTTTTTTTAGTAATAGTTGTTCATGAGTCCCTTGTTTGTCCTGAAAAGTTAAACTGTCCACTGTCCACAAAATCCTTTAGGTCCAACAAAATCTTTTAAAGCATTTTTGTGTATTTGAACCCTTTCTAACATTGACTGATTTTGAGATCCATCTTTTCACACCGAGGACAACTGAGGGATATGCAACTGTTACAGAAGGTTCACTGATGCTTCAGAAGGAAACACAATGCATTAAAAGCTGGGGGTGAAAAATGTTTGAATTTAAAGATCAGGGTAAATTTAACTTATTTTGTCTTCTGGGGAACAAGTGTCTTCTGTAGCTTCTGAAGGGTAGCACTACATGGAAAAAATATAATATTTAGGCAAAATAAGAAATTATTAATTATTTTTAATAACATAATTTTTCCTTCTGGAGCATCAGTGACCGTTTTAACCTTCTGTAACAATTGTATATGAGTTCCTCAGTTGTCTTCAGTGTGAAAAGATGGATCTCAAAATCATACAGTCATTGTTAGAAAGAGTTTAAATATAACATGCTAAAAGAACAGAGAATTTGTGGGACCTGAAGAATTTTTCTGAAGTACAATGGACAGTTTAACTGTTCAAGACAAACAAGGGACTCATGAACAACTATCACTAAAAAGAAAAAAACAGCTGTGGATCATTCAGGTAACAACACAGTATTAAGAATCAAGCATATGTAAACTTTTGATCAGGGTCATTTTTATAAATTTAACTATTATTTTCTCTTGTGGACTATATATAAACATTTATGTAAAATCTTATTCAGGTCAGTAATAAATAAAAAATAACATGCATTTTGTATGATCCCTCTTATTTTGGTAAAATAATTAACATTTTGCAATTCTGCAAGGTGTATATAAACTCTTGACCTCAACTAAATGTGTGTGTGTGTGTGTGTGTGTGTGTATATATATATATATATATATATATTTATTCATCGACTTGTGTGTTTGTTTACAGGGTGTGTGGAGTCCAAGGAAGGTTGCAAACCCTGACTACTTTGAGGATCTTAACCCGTTTAGGATGGATTCATTCAGAGCTGTGGGTCTGGAGCTGTGGTCTATGACCTCTGACATTTACTTTGACAATTTCATTATTACCTCGGAAAAGGAAGTGGCGGACCGCTGGGCTGCAGACAGCTGGGGACTCAAAAAACTGGTGGCTAGTGCCAATGAGGTATGCCTCTGCCTCTCACACACGTTTTGCTCTGGGCATTATTGCTCAGTGGGCTTTAGTTTGGTTGACATACTCAGACTGTCTCTTTCTATCTTAGCCTGGAGTGTTGAGTCAGTTGGCTCTGGCTGCAGAAGAGAGGCCCTGGCTGTGGGTGGTTTACATCCTTACCGTTGGTTTGCCTATTGGACTGGTTGTGCTCTTCTGTTGGCCAAAGGTAAGTCCTGACCCCACAGAGGAGATCCCATTGAATACAAAATAAAACACTTGATATAGCAGAGCTGAGGCACAGCTATATTTAGGCTGTGAATCATATAGATGTGTGGGTAAAGCGTAATAATTCATTACATAATCTGTTTTTATCACAACAGAAAGATTCTGTTCCGTATAACCATAATCAAAGCGGATAACGAGAAGCAGAATAAAACAAACACTCTGCCTACGCACATCCACAGTTAACTGTACACATTTGCATTGCATTTACAATTTACATGTAGACATTTAACAGACACTTCTATTCAAAGTGATTTACAACTGAGGACTCCCGAGGAGAACTGCTGAAACACACTGCACCAAAATGTGCTAGAACATACAGTGCAAGATAGCACATAGATTTGGGTTTAAAGAAAACATAAGCTTTGCTTAATCCTTTGTTTTGGTTTGATTTTGTTTTGTTTTGTTTCATTTCGTTTGCTGCCTGGCAAGAACTGGTACTTCCTACCTGGAAATTTAGTCCAGTTTTTTTAAGCAAGGCATTTTGTGTCACAGCTTTGATTATTTTGTACAGTATATTGTTTTCACAAAAAAAATGAAATGCTGTATTAACCAGTTGGCATCCAAGATGGAAATTATTCAGTTGTATAATTTGTTTTTGAATAAGGCTTTAGAAAAGAAGCACTGTTTTCATGGGTGTACCCACCATTGAGGTATCAGAGGTCCGGAAATATTTGGCTAATAATAGCTGTACTTTGTTGCTGCGAATACCAAGATAAAACCAAGTGGTATAACAGTGCTGGTCAATACCAAAATGACTGACATGGACAATCAAGACAAAGAATCATTGAAGCATAGACAGCAATGCAGCTACCATATTCAAGGCCCAGAAAAGTAGTAAGGACATTGTTAAAATAGTCCATGTGACTTCAGTGGTTCAACCGTAATGTTATGAAGCTATGAGAATACTTTTAGTGCACAAATAAAATGCTGTGGTACTCTTGTGAACCCGTGGCGGAGACACGGACAGAAGAGAAGAAATTGTTTTAAAAAGTAGTTTTCTTTGTTTTCTTTGCACACAAAAAGTATTCTCCTAGCTTCGTAAAATTACATTTGAACCACATGGACTATTTGAACAATGTCCTTACTACTTTTTGGGCCTTGAATGTGGTCAGAAAGCTCTCAGATTTCATTAAAAATATCTTAATTTGTGTTCCGAAGATGAACGAAGGTCGTACAGGTTTAGAACAACATGAGGGTGAATAATTAATGACAGAATACTTTGCTGATAGCCTTTCTGTAAATTAATTTATCATCCTCAGACCTAAACTAGAATATAGTTAAACATGTGGCTTTGAAAAGCATGTTTATAGGTTGTGGTTAGCATTTAGCCTGTTAAGAAAAAAGTGTCTACAGCATTTGTATACTGAAATGTTTATGGCTGGTCTGCTCTTTTAATTTAAAGTGATAGTTTACTTAGATAATCAAATTTCAAACCCAAATGCTATTTTTTTTTCATGACCATGTATTTTTGTTCCACTGAAACAGACAAAAATGAAAAAGACTGGCATGGTTTTATAGCTGTCGTTATCTAATTTTTTGGAAATTCTGTCACTAATTACTCACCTTTATGTCATTCCAAACCCGCAAGACCTTTATTCATCTTCAGAACACAAATTAAGATATTTTTTAATGACATCCAAGAGCTTTCTGATCCTGCGTAGACAGCAATGCGACTGACACATTGAAGGCCCAGAAAGGTAGTAACGACATTGATAAAATAGTCCATGTGCCATCAGTGGTGAACCTTAATTTTATTAAGCTATGAGAATACTTTTTGTGGATGAAGAAAACAAAAATAACTCAAATATTTTTTTCCTCCTTTTTTTCCTCTGGCGTACATGAAATGTAGGATCTCTTGCAATTTTTTGCCCAACCTAACTTATTTAAACCAGAATATAGAGAAGATGAACTAAGAGAGATGGATGTTCTACGTCAGAATGCCGTCTTGCGTGTCAGCAGCTGCACATGCGTGCATTGTGATACACTCATGAACACACAAACAGAAGAAATTGCTAAATAAAGTCATTATTTTTGTTTTCTTTGCACACAAAAAAATATTCTCATAGGTTCATAAAATTACGGTTGAACCACTGATGTCACATGGACAATTTTAACAATGTCCTTAATACCTTTCTGGGCCTTGAACGTGGTAGTTGTGTTGCTGTTTATGCAGGGTCAGAAAGCTCTCAGATTTCATCAAAAATATCTTAATTTGTGTTGCGAAGATGAACGAAAGTCTTACGAGTTTGAAATGATAAGAGAATTAATGACAGAATTTTCATTGTGGGAGCCATATACAGCCAAACTCCCCAAACAAGCTGGGTTTTTGAACCTCAGTAAGTATTTATAAAACCCTGCATATGGCCATGACTGTCATACTCAGGCTCAACTAGTTATTCTGAGAATCCCGGCTCAAATGCAGTATCTGTTGTGTTACGTGTTTGCTGTGTGATGAGATCCACATAAGCAGACCTCTTTACAGCTAGCCTTTTTCTCAGCATAACACAGTTGATAAATCTGGTTTACCATGCTAACCCCATTTGATATGTTGCTAAAGATTAGGGTGTTTAGGATTAGCTTGCAAGTACAAAATCCTCTTAATAAGTATTTATCATTAGTAGCATAGCAACAGACAATCAGCGACCTGCTTTGAAGCATTCCACAGGTTTGTCACCAGATATGAACAGGATGGTGCACGTCTTTATCCTCCTGCTGTGTCAGTGTGCGCCTTTAATG
The DNA here is from genome assembly GCF_049309525.1 of Garra rufa. Lineage (NCBI taxonomy): Eukaryota > Metazoa > Chordata > Actinopteri > Cypriniformes > Cyprinidae > Garra > Garra rufa. The sequence goes on from NC_133366.1 coordinate 19,099,052, forward strand.
GTCAGGTCATCTTGGCCAACTGGTTTTTGAAAATTCTCAACTCACACGCATGTATATCTATTGCAGAAGTCAGATGATGATTATGTATACAAGAAAGTCGATCAGCCCAAAGCTGAACCAGAGGAGGTAGCAGAAGAAGAAGAAGAAGAAGAGGAGGAGGAGGAGGAGGAGGAAGAGGAGGCGGAGAAAGGGAAAGATGAGGATGAAGCTAAAGAAGAGGAAGCTACTGAAGATACTGGTTTGTAAAATTATTTATCCTTGTTTGCTATACTTTTTAGAGTAGATGTTATACATAATTTCCTTATTTTGTGATTCCCTTTTCAGGTAATGAGAATGGGATGGATAAGGACAATGGAAAAGATAGAGGAGATACAGAGGAGGAGGAAGATGCCAGTAAGCCAAATGACACGCCCTCAGAGGATGAAGTAAGCAAGTTCACACTGTCTCTGGTGTAGTGATACATGTACAGTCAAATCAAAATTTATTCAGACACCAGATATAATGGTTCATATTTTTTTTAATAGTGGGTGTAGGACACTATGGTTCATGTAAGTGAGGATAGCAAAATAAAAGAAAACTTTGACCTAAAAATTCTTCATACAGTGGACTACCAGTAAAACTGATACATATTTGGGACAAAAAAATATTCAGACACTTTGACCTGACCTTGTTTTGCTTAAGTGTTTTTTCTTTAATTGCTAATGCAGCCTAATTTTAGGTAATTGGTCAACAAAGTATTGTTAGTTGTCTAAATATTTCTTATTAACAGTTGTCTGAATTTTTTGGTTGATTGTAATCCATTACATACCTTTCTATCAAAGTCATCTGACATTATTAAGAAGAATTTGTTCTGACACAGTTTAACTCTTGAGTTCTTGTCATATTTTACTACCATTTTCGAAACTATATTGGATAAACTGTGATAACATGAAAACTGTTGAAGGTGTCTGAACAAATTTTGGTTTGACTGTATTTGTACTGAAAATTTTCAGTATGGGCCTTTTGTTTCAGTACACGTGTAGGGCCCTATGATTTCTGCAATGCGGAAAACGTGGAAGAAATCAGGGAATCCAGTCATAAAAATTTAATTTACCGTATAGCTCTAATTTACTGTATTTTCTATTAAAAAAACTAAAAAAAAACTGCAGTAAAGCTTTTATTTTGAATGAAAACTCTAGCTTCAATGCAAACAGGCTTATAAAAAATGCGTCTCACTGCAAATCTAGTGAAATGCTGTAATTATCTGCCACAAAAATAAAGCGTAACTGGTGGCCGTTGTGTTCCCAAATGCGTGCTAAACTCACGGCACATGAAAAAATGAGTTCACTGCATTCATTCACTGGGAACTGAGCCGTTCTGAGGCACGGAAAACACTGGATCACAAGCTGATCGCCTGAACGAAGTGTGCACTTCACTTTGAAACACGCAGCAAAAACAGACTTGATGAAGGGATTAAGTCATATTGTGCTTTTGGTTTTAGTTCGTTTGACAGATACTGTGCCAAAGCATAATGGCCCAAAACACAACTTTACTTTTATGATAGAATGAGAAGTTTAAATATATTTTAAAAACTACACTTTTTGCCAGGAAGACGTGTCGTTTCATATCGTCATGTGACCACAATGATATTAAGATTAATTTTGCTATTGTGATACAACAATATTGATAGTACCGTTATGTCCCTAACTACTACCAGTTACATTTTTTTTAAATTCCATTTTATGGTTAAATTTAATTTTTATTTAATTAGTTTTTTGTTCCTTTATACTTAATATTTAAATCAGTCTTTTTGCACCTATCTTTGATTAAATATTTGATTTATTTATTCAAAATATACTCAATTCTGTAAATTCCGATTTAATGAATGGATTCCACAATTCAGTCAGTTTTTTACATCACAGAAATTACAAAAGAGAGACAGTTTGACCAACATGTAAAATTATCAATCATAGTTTTTTGTTTTTATGTGACATTTATGTAAAATCTTTATGTGTACATCTAAAATAAGTGCTTACACATTTAGAAATAACCTTAGAAATAATAAAATATCTCCAAAATACTTCACTTAAAATTCCTTAATGGTCGTGTAAAACGACACCCTTTTTACCTCGTCTAAAACAGCTGTTCACAGCGAGCCGTTTCGGTGCATGACTCTTTAAATGATAATGAGCTACTGCTCACCTCACCTCTCTCTTCTGTTTTTTTGTATTTGGTGGCGCATTACCATCAAAAACTAAAGTACTCCACTCCGTCCTCAGTGGCTCTAATGTCGGGAGAAAATAAAAAATCTTAAGTTTTACTTAAGATTTACTTTCACTTTTATGTCCAATTACAAAACACCTGCATTGCTTAGGAGACGTTGTCGCTACAACAGCTCGAGCATGGAGAAAATGGCTGACAACGTACAACTGGCTGAGGGCAGAAATATACTAATACAGGACAGTCCATCAGCGGTTGTGGGCGAAAATCTAAACGGCTTGATATTTGAGACCATTTTGCATTTGATGTCCCCTTTTAAGAAACATTGTGTGATTGTGCCATGTTTTTGAATCTCTACTGAGCTTTCCGTTTGTACTGATTATCTAAATCCACTTAGTGTTGTTAGACTGACAGTTTTGGGTCTTTGCAGATGAAGGACGCCGACGAAGGAATTCAGAGCACAGGAGAAGAACCTAAAGCTGTGAGAAAGAGAAGAGTACGGAAGGACTGAAAATCCCCATTCTCCCCACGTTTCTTCCTCCCTTCTCTCGTTCCTTTGCCTCTTTTTGCTGCATGCTTTCGGCATTTTGCCCTTCAGCATGCAAAAAAACGGCAAACCTAGCCGCTCTCCCGAAGAGGTCATCCTTCATCCAATCGAACCTCGCCTCCCTCTTTCAGTCTTCCGCTTAGTTCTTATCGGTTACCGTTGGGATTTAGATACAAAAAGTCAGACCTGCTGAGTTTTAGCTCCAAGTTTTTTCCTACTTTTTCCTTTTTAGATTAGAATTCAAAGAGTAGCACTGGGCCAGTGTTTCCCGAATAGTAAGAATACTGTGAGGGGAAATGTACAGTGGATATTTTAGAAGGAGAAATTAGTTTATGATCACCTCATCGTTTAAGTTATTAAAAAGGGTTCAGTTCTTTGTGAGTTTTTAAGTTACAAGCTTTTTAACATGATGAAATCGCTCTGATCGTATTTATTGTTTGAAAATGATGCAATTGAGTTTAGATATAGGACTTTTTAATCTCGCATTCTACTGTCGTTACCACTGTTAGCAGGCTCTGGAGAAAAGCTCCAAGAGACCAGGAGCTGTCTTCACCAAACATCTAGGTCAGTGAAGTGCTAGGAATGCAAATCAGTATTGCTTTTTTGGCATCGAAGAAAGTCGTTACGCACAGTCAGAGCTGATTTCAGCTCAGCATCATCACTGACACTCTCTAACCGCAGATCCAAACGTAAGCACACAATGCAAACTGACCACCATGTGTGAAACCATTCAGCTTTGGAAGCAGACAGGTTGTTTTTCAAGTGATGAACAGTTTTGTTTTTCTGCTTTTTTAGGTTGTGTGTTCAGCCTTACAAAGACAGCCTTTTGTTTACATGTTTGCAAACTGTTCATTGCTCTTGGAAATAAATATTTACTATAAATTGCTGTGCACCGTTGACTTGTTTGTGCAAAGGCAAAGTATTTTATTAAAGGCATAATTGTAACAAAATAAAATGTACACTTTGAGAACAGGCAGTACTTTACATTGGGTCCTTGCAAACATAAATTAGATGAATGAAAAATTTCACCAAAATAATATTAAACAGCTTGAGTATGTAGTGGCAGATGCTTCAGTGTCATGTCAATAATTCATAGTAAGTGAAATTTCACATGAGCAAACCGTGAGCAGAAGAGCAGAGCATCCGTCCCCATAAATGCCGCTCGAGCAGACACTTTGGAGCAATCAGATCAATATCACTCAGCAGACTCAACCTCACTTCAGTCTTTGAAAGCAGTAAAAGCTAAAATCCATTTATTTCATCCATTTTAAGTCCCTCAATCCAAAGGACACGACCATGAACAGCAAACTCTCCAACACAATGCTGCGAACTACACTGCGAGCCGGTTTCAATCTACTGATCCTGCTCAAAAGACGTCGGGTTTGTCAGACCTTTTAAGATAAATCCAAGTATGAAAGTGAGTAAATGTCATTCGGTGAGTCAAAGGCCTCTTTTTATGTAACATACCGAAGAGGTACTTCATTTAAACCAACGGGTCAGGAAATGACAGAAATTGCACTTTCTGCACCAGCTGAGCAACTGTCATTTAGATAATTGCCAGTAAACTTGGTTTAAACTAGAAAAGTCACATGCCAAGTCAGGGAGGATTCATTTAGGTTATCCATCCTTAGCCTTTTAGGTCATGCACTTTAGTTATGAGGTATGAGATGTCATGCACTTTCAAGAGAACGGATCTTTGTTCTTACACTTGCTTTACATTGTAAATGTTAGTCATGGAAGGCCAAAAAAGCTGAAATTCAGCTTAACTGTGTTTTTAAAAGAGTTCTTCCAAATCCGACTCTGGCTGTATTGAAAAAGGTTGTGAAGTCAATGAGAGGGTCTGAAATTGGTTATGTACCTGTTAAATGAATTATACAGGAGTGGTATACACCAGCTCTGTACGTATCTGATCACAAACTGCATCATGCATCCTTTTATATCTTGTAACACGGTTAGCTGACAGAGAGGCGCAGCAGCTGTCCATTCAAGTATTACCAAAACCATGCTGAGAGATGCATCAGGAAATTATATACAACAAAATAAATACAAAACAAAACAAACAGCGGCTTTTATGTATGGGCTAGTAGTTTGAATGCCGGAAGGAGGAGATGATGGATTATGTAGGCATGATCCACACGTTCACTTATTTCCGTTTGCTTTTAGTGTCGGTAGTCTGAAATACGCTGGAGGCGGACATGAGGTTCTCGATGTACTGCCCGAGAACCTGGTTCTCCGATTTAAGCTTAAGGTTCTCCTCTTTCACCGCGTCCACACGAGCAGAGAGATCTAATGGAAACAGACAAAACACATTAGAGTGCATCACTTAGCCTTTTCCGGCAGCCATTTAGAGCGTCTGAGTGGCTCAGAGGAGAACAGTTAGAGGAAAAACAGAAACATGAGGGGTGTATATTCAGTTACAAAACACAACAGCAACAGTTAACCAGTAGTTAATACTAAGAAATGTATGTTCAAAGACTTTTAGACCTTCAAGTGTGTGCTGAAGCTCCAACACTTGGTTTATAAGTCTTGTTTTCTCCTCTTGCTCAACTTGATTCTCCATATCTCCTGAAAAGATACACACGTACATTTAAAATTACACGTATACATTTGAAATATATGTAAATACATTTAATTGTGGGTGATATTTACCATCAATCTCACAGTTCATGGTGCTGTATTGGTCCTCTGGTCTGAAGCGCAGGATTGTCGTTTCTCCGTCAGCTGTGAGAGATATTATCAATGTGATGTAAAATATATTTTTACATAAGTTTTTGGACATATATAAGAGTAATTTTGTGGTATTCGTTGGAGTAGAACACAAATACAGTGCAAACTATGGCGTTTCAGTATCCCAGCGCGTCAAGATACAGTTAACGTTAAGTTAGCCATTGGCTAACACAACAAACCATCGCCTGACATACAGAAATACAGTTCACAGAAAGCTAAGATCACGGTTATTTAACATTAAATGCTTAAAACGTAATTATATTGCTATTAGTACTCAATACATTGCATTTTAACTTAGTTTATTGAAGTTTTAACTTATTCCATGTCCTCATCAATCTCCATTGACTCTCATGCATTACAGGCCGCTGCAGCCTGGGTGATAAAAGACTTACTTAGGAGAAACCGCTTTGAATGACACCGATAATACAGTTAAGTTTAACTAATCAGGACCAAATAAATTTATAGAGGCAAACAGAAAAAATGAATAACGTTTTACGCCGAGAGGAAAATGAACATCGCATGTGGTAGTAAAACACTTATGTACGTAAAACACACACTAACATACTGATACAGTCCTACCTGATATAAGACCAAATCTCTCCGCGCTATTAAAGATGTTCAAAATTATCAAGCCTTCAAAGCTGATGTCAAGGTAATGATACAGACCGTCCGTTACCTCATCGCTTCTCCGTTTCTCTTCCACGTACACTCACTACCGAAATCACCGACAGATGGAGACAAAGCTCTCTATAAATATGAGGCTGTAAACAAAGCAATACTAGCATGTTGCTACTGCACACGGCCTTTTTTAAAGGTATGTGAAACAAAATGCGTTATCCAACATAACAAACATTTCTCCTAATTAGAATCATTTTAAATTATTCATAACGTAGTAACCTACGCTATTTTGCAGTGTAATAATAATTACAAATTTGGTTAAATCTGTCACTTAAATCCAAATTTCAGTATAACATTTTCTTTCTGTTCTACACAAGAAATAAAAGTCATACAGGTTTCGAAATTACATGAGGCTTAGTAGGCTAAATGATGACCGACTTTTCATTTTGAGGTGAACTATCCCTTTAAAAATGACAGATCAGAGTAGACGCGAGTCTTCTGAAATATGCAGCCTTTGTTCTAGTTACTTACTGCTCTGGCAGTAGCCACATTCACACATGCTTACTGTATGTGTGTGAGCTCGTCTCTGCACAGTCCCTGTACACAAGCACACACCTACTGCCTCTTATGGAGGTTTCTGACATGTGTTGACACAAAACCTCTTCATTCATTCTGTATTTGGACAAGAAAACCACATGCTGCACAGCACTAAAGCATTTAGAGGCTTAAGTTATTGTGCTAACTTATACTTACAAGTTTAAACGAAGGTTTGATTTTATTTTTTCCGAAAATACCGTTGATGCCATTGGATTGGATTATAACTTACTGACATTGCATATTTTTATTAACTTGTTTTCTTTCTATTAGCACAGGTTTTTGAATAGAGTGTTTTCATAAGGCGTCATCAGTTGGCCATGTTGGTGGCACTGAACGTAAACAATGCCAAGGAGAATCAAGGAGAAGAGTGCAAAAAACTGTCTGAGGAACAAAAGGCATTTGTGGTTGGCCAAACTGAACCAGGATTTCTGGTCAGTTAGGTGAAATATTAGGCTAAGTTAAAAATTTTGCGCCCTTACCTGCTTACAAAGTCCATCTCTATATGATTAAGCAGCTTCCACACATATTTTTCATGGTTTAGACAGCTTAAATTAGCAGAACAACGTATACAACATTAACCGTGCAATCAGTGCTGCTTTTTACATCCAGGAGAGGAAAGGAAAGGAGGTGACGTGAGGCCAAGTATGGTGACCCATACTAAGAATTTGTGCCATCCAAGTGCGCACACACACACACACACACACACACCCGGAGCAGTGGGCAGCCATTGCTGCGGCACCCGGGGAGCAGTGGGGGGTTCGGTGCCTTGCTCAAGGGACTCACCTCAGTCGTGGTATTGAGGGTGGAGAGAGTGCTGTACATTCACTCCCCCCACCTACAATCCCTGCCGGAACTGAGACTCGAACCAGCAACCTTTGGGTTACAAGTCCGACTCTCTAACCATTAGGCTTCTGGGTAACTGACCAAATTGTGACGTAAGTGCAAACCCTCTATTATTTTTGAAATTGGATTGAATTGGCTTTATTGATCTGAGCTTTTTCACCTCAGTTTTTGAGTGAAAATTACCACAAATAGTACTTTTTTTACATAAAAACTGAGGTGCATAAGCTTAGATCAATGAGGGCTATGACCAAACACTTCCAAAAAGCAATACAAAACCTGTGCTAACTGAAAGAAAACAAGTTGACCAAAAGATTAAATCCAAGATTTGGTGTTAATGAGAGAGTGTTTTGATGACACATCATCAATTGGCCATATGGGCGGCACTGAGTGTAAACAATGCCACTGAACTGAACGAAACTTGCATATTTTGCTGATTATTGCTGCCGAAAATGATCAATTATTGTCATGTTTTGAGCTTTACTAATCGGTCGGACCGGGAAAAACATTTGGAGTACTATAGACTGCTGAAAGTTATAACAAATCAAGGAGAAGAGTGCAAAAAACTGTCTGAGGAGCCAAAAGCATTTGTGGTTGGCCAAACTAAACCAGTATTTCCAGGGCAAGAATCTTGACAACATTTGTGTTTGTTCTTATCATTTCCAGTCAACTAGGTGAAATATTAAGCCAATATCTTATTTAATACTGCTTGTATGTTTCTTTACCACCTATTAACTTTAGTTTGTCAAAATATTGTGCTTTTCCTGCTTATTAAGTCCTTCTCTATATGATTTAGCAGCTTCCACACATTTTTTCCATGGTTTAGATGGTAATTAGTACATTAACCCTGCAATCCATGCTGTTGTTTACATCCGAGTATCTTCAATATGGCTGCGCATCCGGGTAACTGACCGAATCATGATGTAAGTGCAAACCCTTTCAAAATCTGTTCCTTTTAACACCAAATTAGGATTTTCAGCGTAAAAGTTGTTTTAGTTAACTATTGTAACCCTGAAAGTCTCTCATTCAGACTATATGTGCACCTATGTGCTTTCATTTATGTACATTTTCCAGTTCCATCACTTAATTGTTTCCAGGACAAATAAAACTGGTTTCAGATCAGCTTTAAGACAAGACAAGGCAAGTCTTACCTGAATCATCAACTAGTGAGATGTTAGTAAAAGTCCCATCATCTTCATCCGCGTCTCCGTCCATGACTCAAATTGTTTTTAAGTTATTGTTTTTGTTATTGTTTTTAAGTTTTAAGTTAAACTATGTAGTTAAATGCCCTCGAAAAGGTTGTTTTCTCTCGGCCTAGCTCTCTCTGTCTCTCTTCCTGAAACGCTGTGTAGTTTGTCTGGCCTTACCCTCTCAATTATTCACCATCACCACGGTTACCAACCAGACCTGTGTGGTAACTCAGGTGACAAAGCTGGAGTAAGACTATAGGGCGACGCCTGCAGAGAGATCCAAAGTTCACTTGTTCACTTTCTCAGATTACAGTGAGACCCCCCCCCCCCCCCCACCTTTTCACCCAACTGCGCACACCTTTAACTTTCTCGTGCCATCTGTCTCATTTCATCTGTGCTACAGTGTGACACATTAACTGAAGGAAGTGTCTGATGGCCTCACACAAACAAAACCACATGGCAGTGCCTAACTACACCGACTTAATTGGTTTGCACTTTGATCAGTGTTGTAAAAAGCCCTGAGTATTACTACAAGCTACTGAAAAGACTTGCCGCGATACATTGATTGGCACTCTAGGTGCTTTCGCTCTTGCTTCATTTTGAGCTGCAGGCATAGGAAATGTTGACAGGCTAGTTTCTGATTCTAGAGTTAAAATCAAACACCTGCAGCAAATACTACTTATGCACAGGATGCATTTCTATAATGCAATAGCATGACAATTTTTTGGTCTACAAATTCAAAGATTTGATCTTAATATTAGTATCTTTATGAAATTACAACAACCCTGTTGAAAGAAACAGCATATGCTGGTTAGGTGTGTTTCAGCTGGTTTGAGCTGGTTTAAGATGGTCCTGAGCTGGTTATAAAATGGTTATGAGAGGGTTTAAGCTGGTCCTAAACAGCTTCTGCTCGGGACCAGCTTAAACCAGCTGCCATGCCTCAAAACACGTTTTTTTTTTTTTTTTTTTTTCAACAGGGAAAGCTGGACTTCAAATGACAAAACTTGATTTTGTGTTTTTTTTTAAAGAATAGTTCAGCCAAAAATGGAAATTTACTGAAAATTTACTTACCCTCAGGACATTCAAGATTTAAAATAGTTTGTTTCTTCTTCAGAACAGATTTGGAGAAATCTAGCTTTGCATCACTTGCTCACCAACTGATCCTCTGTAATGAATGGGTGCCGTCAGAATGAGAGTCCAAATCGCTGATAAAATCACAATAATCCACAAGTAAACCGTACAACTCCAGTCCATCAGTTAATGATGGTGAAGTGTTGTGTAATAAAGCCATCAAGAAGACATTTTTAACTTCAAATTGTTGTTTTGATGTAAGAGGACAACAGGGATGGACTATTTCGTTGGAGGAAGCATTATTTTGGATTACGGATTCATTACGGAAACACACAACTTTTTGCTTCAGCAGACATTAAAGGTCCCATATTGTACACATTTCTGGAGGTTTATTTTAGTTGTTGATGTCCTTAAGAATATATATTTGCGGTATAAGTGCCAAAATCCATCTCAAGATATTTTTACAGCTCCTTTTTTAGGAGCTCTGTCAAAAACAGGTCATTTTGGCCCATCCAATTAATATTCATGAACCTCTCTTCTGATTGGCCTGTTGTTTTCTGAGTGACGCACAGCCAGGCCAATCACAGGTAACTACGGTCATGTATTGTTGTAGCCGAACCCAGAGCCATAGAGAGAGCTGATACTCAACAGGATATTTCAGAATGATCATTAATGTTTTTTCTTTTTCAAACACCGAATGCAGTAGCTACATAACTGTTGCTTTAGTAAAGCCCCTTTCACAATGCGCGCTGATTCTGGAAAATTACGGGAACGAGCGCTGTGTGAACAAAAGCCAGAACCATAAAGGCAGTGTTGTAGTGATGATGCACGTTATCATGCGACTCTTCACGACAAAAAAATACGTGCAAAGTGGAATGAAGCGGCGATCAGACAGAGCCAGCTCCTCACTATCAGCGCTGAAGCACAGTTTGTTCAGGTTAGTTTCAGTTTAGTGAAACGTAGGTGTCGCATTACATCTCACATCCTGATGTCACATGTCTTTATGGGTTATGTGTAAAGCACGCACAGATTCCGGAGAACAACTGTGAATGAACCAAATTAAACAATTCCGGAACAAATTATGGGACACATTATCCGTGTATTTACCGGAATCGCTGTGTGAAAGAGGCAGAAGTTGACGTGCCACTGGTCTCTTATATTCATGTTGTTCTGAAGCCTGTGTAATGATGTAGTTTCCACATCTATAGACTGAACAGGGTTTTCTAGATTAGTTTCCGTGTTGTTGTTGCTTAGCAATGTTATGGACACAATATTGTCTGGGTTTGACAAAAGGAGGGTGGGACGTGATTGGTGCTCGGGGTGGTGACTGAAGGCGGTGACTGAGTAGATCGGACGTCACATCTTTGCGGAAGTCACAGCGGCTCGTGAAAATGAACAGCTACTTTAAGCAGGCTGTGCGCAGTTTACTGTGGATTGACTGTTTTGAAACTCATATGGTAGTTACATAGCCCCTAGACCTCAGTTATCATGAAAAAAGCCAGGAAATTTCGATTTTGACAATATGGGACCTTTAATTGATGGATTGGAGTCGTATGGATTACTTGTGGATTATTGTGATGTTTTTATCAGCTCTTTGGACATTCTGACAGCTCCCATTTACTGCATTTCTTCGAATCTGTTTCAATGAAGAAACAAACTCACCTAAATCTTGGATCTCCTAAGGGTGGGTATACATTTCAGCAAATTTAATTTTTTTAGTGAACTGTTCATTTAATGAGAGAAATACGCAAGACAAGCTTTAGTGACAATGTAAATGATTTTAATAGTGCTTACAGACAGAGCAGATAAGATTAAACACACATCCAATACAGCACTCTGTAAACGTGCCAGAGAATAAATGAGATTAAAGAGTTAAAAAACGAACTCACTTCTACAGTATATATATATTTATAACAATTGGAAAGTGTGCTCAGTGTACTTTTGATGGATATAACAGTCCTGAGTTTAGAACCAGGACAAATCCAGATTTTGGTTGCCTATATTTTCTCATGATGGCAATGTTAGCATGCTCATAAGAAAGGGGAAAAAAAACAAACTAATGGACTAATGGATTATATAAATGAGATTACAATTTTAGACTAAACACAAGCACTAGGTGCTATCTAAAAATTGTTACAAGTTTTAACTATTTTTAAAATCTAAACTTTATTAAATATATGTTGAGAGTATATGGCATGGCCTTCCATGGAATAAAGTTAGTGTGGAATAAAATATTAAATATTTTAATGTATGTCTTACTAAGGATCGTCTGTGCAGAATCACGTTTTCCATATCCGGGTTGGTTAAGAATAATGAAGTCTGTCTGTTGCCAACAAAGCTTTGATAATCGTCTGACAAATATGTGTGTAGTGCCTCCTAGTGGTTAAAGCCTTAAATTAAATCATAAATTAAATGAGGAATTGACAGTGTTTCATCGTCTGTGTTGGATTCTAGCTGTGCTCATGAAACACAGATGTAATGCTTGTCAAAATAAATAAACACACTTATGCATCACAGCTAGATTACTGCCTATTAATTAGGTTAAATGTTTGTTTGTGCTTGTAATCCTGTCTGTTAAATATTAGTAGGCTAATATTTAATGTTTATATTTATTAATTTTGTCTATTGAATGTGTAGTAATATACAGTCGTGGCCAAAAGTTTTGAGAATGACACAAATATTAGTTTTCACAAAGTTTGCTGTTAAACTGCTTTTAGATCTTTGTTTCAGTTGTTTCTGTGATGTACTGAAATATAATTACAAGCACTTCATACGTTTCAAAGGCTTTTATCGACAATTACATGACATTTATGCAAAGAGTCAGTATTTGCAGTGTTGGCCCTTCTTTTTCAGGACCTCTGCAATTCGACTGGGCATGCTCTCAATCAACTTCTGGGCCAAATCCTGACTGATAGCAACCCATTCTTTCATAATCACTTCTTGGAGTTTGTCACAGTTAGTGGGTTTTTGTTTGTCCACCTGCCTCTTGAGGATTGACCACAAGTTTTAAGATCTGGGGAGTTTCCAGGCCATGGACCCAAAATTTCAACGTTTTGGTCCCCGAGCTACTTATCACTTTTGCCTTATGGCACGGTGCTCCATCGTGCTGGAAAATGCATTGTTCTTCACCAAACTGTTGTTGGATTGTTGGAAGAAGTTGCTGTTGGAGGGTGTTTTGGTACCATTCTTTATTCATGGCTGTGTTTTGGGGCAAAATTGTGAGTGAGCCCACTCCCTTGGATGAGAAGCAACCCCACACATGAATGGTCTCAGGATGCTTTACTGTTGGCAGGACACAGGACTGATGGTAGCGCTCACCTTTTCTTCTCCGGACAAGCCTTTTTCCAGATGCCCCAAACAATCGGAAAGAGGCTTCATCGGAGAATATGACTTTGCCCCAGTCCTCAGCAGTCCATTCGCCATACTTTTTGCAGAAGATCAATCTGTCCCTGATGTTTTTTTTTTTGTTTTTTTTTTTGAGAGAAGTGGCTTCTTTGCTGCCCTTCTTGACACCCAGGGCCAGATTAACACTTTGTTGTACCCTGGGCAACAATATTCAAGGGCCCCATCATCACAACCCCAGGATCACCATAATATGGTCAAATATAGAATATATTACTGTAATATACAGTAAATATACTCAATACTTCAAATCCTAACTGTCATCATATTTTGATTTACAAATATTTAAATGCTCATAGAACTACAAATGCACTACTATGTCCCCTATCAAAGATATTCACTCACATATGATGCTATGAAAACAAAACACATCAGCATCTGTACAGTATAATCTGGTAAAATTGACCCACTACATTGAGAGGGAGGGAAGTATCCTCCATTTTCACAAAAAAATGAATAGCTAAGCAACCACTTCAAACCATTTGCCAGTAGCCAACGTTACTTTTTTCCCGGTACTTTAGCCTACTTTGTTGTAAAAACGAAAACATTTATTTCAGTGAAAAATAAGTCCAAAACTCTCTATTTTAATATTTTGAAAAATCTTTTGCTTTTTTTTTTAATGTGTTTTAATTTTTCTGATAATCAAATGAAAGCATAAACATTTATTTATTTTTAATCAAATGAAAAATAAACCCTTTTAATTTTTGGCAAACAAACAGAGGTTTACTGTTAAAATCAATACATGGAAGAAAAATTATATTCAGTTTAAATAATAATTGTAGTATTTTTTTCTACAATTAAGTGGTTAATCTTGTTGTAATATTTATTTTTTTATCATATATATTGTTTTATGTAAATTATTTAAATAGGAATATATAAACACCTACATTATACTGTACAAAAGGAATACAAGACTAATATTGTTGTTACATGTTGAACCGTACTTTTATTTTGACAGGTTGCCGTGAAGTTTCTGTGTGTACAGTATGATATGATGCTAGTTTTCTTAAATGAAACGGTAAAAGTGACACTCACAGCAGTTTTGGAGATTGAGTTTATCTGTTCATGTGAGGTGCAAATGCAAAAAATTACCGTGAGCGTCACGCGTGCTTCAGTATGCGCGTAGTAAAAAAAAAAAACGCGTCTCCACCATTCATATTAAAACGGTCTTTTTGCATTTCAGTTTTCACATACACTAGTCCATATCGCGATTTGAATTAAGTGACAGACCAACTTTTGATTTATTAACCCAAAAATCGACGAATTCCGTGGTATCCCGCGCTATAGTAAATTCCGTTTTTATGAATGGAGCGCTCGATCACGTCCGTGTTTTCGCGGAGGAGACATTGTAAACGCGCGACTATGTAGAGACAGAAATGACATGCCTTCGTGTAAATAAGATAAATAACATAAGGCAATTTATTTTGCTCGTGCCCTTGCTGTCCTGGGCCCTTTAGATGTCGTGGGCCCTTGGGCAATTGCCCAGTTGCCCGTATGGTTAATCCGGGCTTGTTGACACCAGGCCATCTTCCAAAAGTCTTCACCTCACTGTGTGTGCAGATGCGCTCACACCTGCCTGCTGCCATTCCTGAGCAAGCTCTGCACTGGTGGCACTCCGATCCCGCAGCTGAATCCTCTTTAGGAGACGATCCTGGCGCTTGCTGGACTTTCTTGGACGCCCTGAAGCCTTCTTAACAAGAATTGAACCTCTTTCCTTGAAGTTCTTGAAGATCCTATAAATTGTTGATTTAGGTGCAATCTTAGTAGCCACAATATCCTTGCCTGTGAAGCCATTTTTATGCAACGCAATGATGGCTGCACGCGTTTCTTTGCAGGTCACCATGGTTAACAATGGAAGAACAATGATTTCAAGCATCACCCTCCTTTTAACATGTCAAGACTGCCATTCTAACCCAATCAGCCTGACATAATGATCTCCAGCCTTGTGCTCGTCAACATTCTCACCTGAGTTAACAAGACGATTACTGAAATGATCTCAGCAGGTCCTTTAATGACAGCAGTGAAATGCAGTGGAAAGTTTTTTTTCGGGATTAAGTTAATTTTCATGGCAAAGAAGGACTATGCAATTCATCTGATCACTCTTCATAACATTCTGGAGTATATGCAAATTGCTATTATAAAAACTTAAGCAGCAACTTTTCCCATTTCCAATATTTATGTAATTCTCAAAACTTTTGGCCACGACTGTACTACCAGTCAAAAGTTTTTGAACGGTAAGATTTTTTAATGTTTTTTAAAGTTTCTTCTGCTCACAAAGCCTGCATTTATTTGATAAAAAATTTTGAAATATGTTTTACTATTTAAAATAACTGCTTTCTATTTGAATATATTTTAAAATGTAATTTATTTCTGTAATCAAAGCTATATTTTCAACATTGTTACTCCAGTCTTCAGTGTCATTTCAGAAATCATTCTAAAATGCTGATTTGCTGTTCAAGAAATATTTTGTATTATTATTATTATTATTATTATTATTATTATTATTATTATTATTATTATTATTATTATTATTATTATTATTATTATCAATATTTAAAACATTTGAGAACTTTTATTTTAGGAGTGCTTGATGAATAGAAAGATCCAAAGATCAACGTTTATCTGAAATAGCTTTTGTAACATTATACACATTATATTTTGTGAAAGAAATTAATACTTTTATTTAGAGAGGATGCTTTAAATTGATCAAAAGTAATAATAAAGACATTTATAATGTTACAAAAGATTTCTATTTCAGATGCTGTTCTTCTGAACTTTCTATTCATCAAAGAAACTTGAAAAAATTATACTCAGCTGTTTTTAACATAATAATAATAAATGTTTTTTGAGCAGGAAATCAGAATATTCAAATGATTTCTGAAGGATCATGTGACTGGAGTAATGATGCTAAAAATGCAGCTTTGAAATCACAGAAATAATTACATTTTAAATATATTCAAATAGAAAGCAGTTATTTTAAAAAGTAAAACTATTCAAAATTTGACTGTTTTTGCTGTACTTTGGATCAAATAAATGCAGGCTTGGTAAGCAGAAGAGACTTAAAAAAAACTTTTGACTGGTAGTGTATGTTAGTATTTACAGGAAAAATGTATATTCGGATGAAAACTGAGTGAATGAAAAGGAAGGAATAAGAAAATTATAAAGAGAGGATGATGAAGGTTGAGATGGTGAAGTTGAGATGAAGACAGGAAAATAAGAGAGATGGAAGTAAGGCCCAAAATGATATATTGACAGGAGATAAGAATTTGACAGATAGAAAATGGCACAATAAGTGACAGAGGGGCAGAATAAGGCATAAGCACTAATGGAGATGTATAGGCAGTCTCTCGTTCTCTCTCTCATTCCTTTCTGACTGCAAAGTTAACAGATGCCCGAGGCTGGCAGTGGCTCTCTTGATGCTTGTAACGGAGGCTCGACCCATCTGCACTGTGCATAAGCACCAGCAACAATCAATCCTGTACAGACCCAAAATCAGCTTTGGGTTTAGGAACACCAGCAGAGCAATGAGAATTAATGTTATTTTTTGACTGGTGCAAGAGCAGTAATTAACCGTGTTACCAAACACGTGCTGCGCTGGGATCTCTCGCTGTACAGCCAGGATAGCTGTAATGTAAATGTAATGCTGTAAACAAAGAAGAGCTTTTATATAGAAGTTCAAAAAACAAGAAGGTAAATAGCTGCATGCAGATTTCAGCAAATTCACGTCATTAACCAAAGAAAAATTGTTTTTTAACATTTATGAGTGTTATAGCTCCAGCTGTGGTCCGATCTCCCAGAAACTTTGCATGCATGTTTAGAATCACTTGTTGCATGTGCTTACCAGGTTTCATGAAGTTTTGGGTTTTTGTTTAGGTTTTATAAGCTTTTAGGTATATTTGGATAGGCTCCTTTTCTAAATGACCCTGTTATAGCTTCCCAAATGGTGAATTTCAATTCCAATGACCAATCTCCTATTTAAATTTCTCACAGACCTTTAGGGCCATGAGTCAAACAGGCTCATCAAGTTTCTTTCCGATCAACCTCTGTTAACCTTGTCTTATAGGTGCTCAAAGTTCACCTATTAGACAATGATGGCCATGTTTTTTGAGTTCAGATTCAGTTCTTACATACGCGTTGTGAGTTTGCCGAAGTTATCTCATTCCGTTCAAAAGTTATAGCTGTTTTAGTAAAAGCAGCCCTCCCCCTTTCAAGATTGCTGATCCTTGGCCATTTTAACAAATACAATAGGGTTTTAGAACTCATGTTACTCATATTTACATTTGAACAAAAAGTGGCATGTCCAAAATTATTCATACCCTTCTCAATAATCAATAGAAAAGCCTTTATTGGCTATTACAGCAATCAAACTAGCTGACCAGCTTTTTGATTGTCTCCACTGATATTTTTGCTGGTATTTTTGCCCATTCATCTTTAGCAATGAGCTCCAACTCTTTCAGGTTGGAGGGTCTCCTTGCCATCACCCTAATCTTTAGCTGCCTTCACAGATTCTTAATTGTAGTCAGGACTCTGGCCGGGCCACTGCAAAACGTTAATGTTTTTGTCTGCTGAAATGTCCACTGGTGCCCAAGGCCAAGTCTCTCTGCACACTGCCTGATGTTTTTGTTGAGAATTTTGATGTATTGCTCCTTTTTCATGGTGCTGTTTATTTTGATTAGGTTCCCTGGTCCACCGGCTGAAAACACCCCCAGAACATTAGGTTCCCACCACCGTGTTTGACAGTGGGGATGGTGTGCTTAGAGTTGAAGGCTTTTTTTTTATGCCAAATGAAGGCTACATCATTGTGGCCAAACAATTAAATTTTTGTTTCATCTGACCATAAAACAGAAGACCAGAAGTCTTCTTCTTTGTCCAGATGAGCATTTGCAAAGGCCAAGCAGGCTTTTGTGTGCCTTATCTGGAGAAGTGGTGTCCTCCTTGGTCTGCGTCCGTGGAACCCAGCGGTGTGCAGTGTCCGTTGGACTGTTTGCCTTGAGATGTTGCTACCAGCAGAGCCCAGATTCATCAGGATGGCCTTGGTGGTGATCCTTGGATTTTTTTTTACCTCTCTATCCTCCTGGCCAGCACAGGTGTCACTTTTGGCTTCCAACCATGTTTTCTGAGATTTTTCACAGTGCGGAACGTCTTGTATTTTTAATAATACTTTGCACTGTAGCCACTGGAACTTCAAAACATTTAGATATGGTCTTGTAGCCCTTTCCTGACTTGTGAGCAGCCACAATGCGCAGCCGCAGGTCCTCAGTGAGTTCCTTTGTCTTAGCCATGACTGTCCACAAACCAACAGCAGAGAGCTTCTGTTTTTCACCTGGTGAGTTGATTAAAACAGCTGTTCCCAATGAACCAGGGTAATTAGGATGCTTTAGAACAGCTTGGACTATTAGGAATGTTATAGAACTTTGGATTTTTCCATAAACTGTGACAGTTTGCAAAGAATATAAATAATTTTGGACATGCCATTTTTTGTTTAAATGTAAATAAAAGCTAAAAAAAATTTTTTTTCACAATGATGCCTCTTGTACATCATCTTATTATCTTCTGGGAGAAGTCTGTGCCATTTCCAGTCAAAAATACTTGCAGGTTGAATAAAAGTAACTTCAAAAATTTGCCAGGGTATGAATAATTTCGGGCTTGACTGTATATAGGTTGAGTGATTGATTCAGTGACTTTTTAAAGCAGTTACTTGTTGCCACCGACTGGTGGAAAGATGTTCACATGCAAAAAGGGTCACTAAAAACATTGATCAATCAAACGCAAATTAAAAAAAACACCCCTTTGGAATATAGGCCTATATATGCTATTTTAATAATACCATGTAGTACACTACACACCTGCATGTGGTTTTCTGTTTTCAGTTTTTCACACCAATTCCAACTTCCTCTTTCTTTCAGTCAACGAGCAGATTGTTCCTCTCTATCAGTGATAATCACATTGCTGTTGACCATACAAATGATAATATGCTAACATAGCGTGTCCAGACCATAGGACACACCAGGGAGTGAAGGTGCCCCTGTGCCCACATTTTGGTCAGCCAAGCCAGGGGAAGAGGAGGCGGCACTGAACCTGGCTCCAGTGCTTTGAGGCGTGACATCCAGCCGAGGTTCAATCTGCCTGCACTGCAAAATGATGCAGTAGAACTAAACCCCAGACACAGAAGACATGTTCCAAATCACTTCCCTTCTGTGTAGTGCATGAAATCCCCCTTAAGATACTTAACAAGACTTCAAGAAAAGAATCTCTCATCTGTAAATGGTCCTGCTTTCTTGTGCAATGACACAGACACATATGCAGAAAAAAAAAACAACTGTATATATTAGAATTTATGTGACATTGTAGAAAATGTTTGTAATTCTATTTACAAAGTATTTCGTATTTAAGGCCTAGTTGATGTATATAAGTGTAAAAAAGCGAATTTGGGAGGTTTGGCCCTGGAGAGGCTTCAGGAAGGGGAGTGCGAGGCGTTGTTGCGGCGACACTACAGGAGGAAGCTGTCATCGTGGTGGAGTGCCAGGGCCATCTCTGCAGATGGTCTCTATGACATTATCACGTCATCTTCCTCGCCTGACAGAACCCCCACCCATAAACCCACACACTAAACTGTTTCTTAAAAAGATAGTTTAGCCAAAAATGAAAATTCTGTCATTAATTACACACCCTCCAAACTCGTAACACCTTTGTTCATCTTTGGAACACAAATTAAGATATTTTTGATTAAATCCGAGAGCTTTCTGACTCTGCATGAACAGCAATGCAACCACAATGCTCAAGGCTTAGAAAGGTAGTAAGGACATTGTTAAAATAGTTCACGTTCACACTGTTAGTTTTTGTGGTTGACAACCGTATTTACTTACAGGTGTGAGTCTCGAATACTCTCTGTGTGAATGTGTAAAAGGAGTCAAGCCAGTATTCCTTGCCAGTAATCATAGCGACAGTGACCAAAGCAATATCAACGATGGAGATGACCATAAAACTGAAAGTCCCTATCACTTTTCATTCCGTTCACATAGCGCGTGTTTTCTGAGAATGAGGCTGTGAGTCTGAAAATTTACGCGTGTGAGTTTGGTTAAAGAATGCGGTTGACACGGCCCTAAATAACCACAGTGTGTGTGAACGTAACCATATTAAAGGATTACTCCTTTTTTTAAAATGTACTTACTCCCATGTCATCCAACATGTCTTTCTTCCGTCAGTTGCAAAAAAATGTATTTAAAAAAAAAAAAAAAAAAAACATCCAGGATTTTTCTCAATATAGCTCAACGGATTGAAGGATAAGAATGCAGTTTCAGTGCAGCTTCAAAGGGCTCTAAACGATCCCAGACAAAATTGACCTCAAATGCTCATCTTGTCTAGCTCTGCAATGCGCATGCGCACTCTGTGCACTCCGGTTCAATACAGTTAGGGTATGTCGAAAAACTCTCATCTAATTTTTTCCTCCATAATTTGTAACACCGCTTTTTAGTTTAGTCAACTAAAATATCCAAGTTGTCACTTAAATTAACATTAAGTAACTTAAATTTTCAAGTTGACTAAACTAAAACATTTTCCCCCGGTTTCACAGACAAAGCTTAAGCCTAGTCCCAGACTAAACTGCAAGTCTGAGCTGTTTCAACTGAAAGAAACTTGCACTGACTGATCATAAAATATATCAGTGCCTTTATTTTGTCTCGAGATGCACACCAATAATGTTTTATTCTAACTCACATTTATAAAAATTACTTAAATGTCTTAATTGAACTATGACTTAATCCTGGCTTAGTCTAAACCCTGTCTGTGAAACCAGGCCTTTAAGTCAGCGGGGTAACAAATTATTTTAAGTTGAAACTTTTTTGAAACTATCTTTTTTTGTGTGTAACTATCTTGAACCGGAGTGCATATTATTTTATTATTTTTTAAGAAAATTACAGATTGTTTCTCTAGATAAGAACCTTAGTCCTCGGCTGGGATCATTAGGGCCTTTTGAAGCTGCATTGAAACTGCATTTTTAACCTTCAATCCATTTAGCACCATTTAAGTCCACTATGCAGAAAAATCCTGGAATGATTTTCTCAAAAAATTGAATTTCTTTGCGACTGAAGAAAGAAAGACATGAATATCTTGGATGACATGGGGATGAGTAAATTATTATTCATTTTTTATTCTGGAGGACACAAATACAGGACTGACAACCATATTCTGCTGCTGCGTGAACGTGGCCCATGTGATATCAGTGGTTCAACCGTAATTTTATGAAGCTATGAGAATATTTTTTATGCGTAAAGAAAACAAAAATGCAGACTTTGTTCAACAATTTCTTCTCTTTCAAGTCAGTCTTTGACGCGTGTTCATGGGAGTATTATTATGCATTCCTCTGCTTGCAAACAAGGCACGTGGTACTCTCGTCAACGAATGTCGAAGACTGACACAGAAGAGAAGAAAGAAAAGAGAAGAAGTTGATATTTTTGTGTTCTTTGTGCACAAAAAGTATTCTGATAGCTTCATAAAATTATAGTTGAACCACTGATGTCACATGACTATTTTACTGATGTCCTTACTACCTTTGGGCCTTAAACGTATAGTTGCATTGCTGTCTATGCAGGGTCAGAAAGCTTGTGAATTTAATCCAAAATATCTTAATTTGTGTTCTGAAGATGAACAAAGGTCTTATGGGTTTGGAACAACATGAGGGTAAGTAATTATTGGCAGAATTTTCATTTTTGCATGAACTATTCCTTTAAGGAACTGGCGTTGTGGTCATTCTTATTATCTGCGGTTCTCGTTCTAAAATATCTGCCATTATAGACTATAATGCAACTTTTGCTAATAATAGAAAAACAATAATGTTTAAAGGACATAGTGCAAAGCGCTAACAGGGAATCCCCTGAAACATCAATCTGGTTTAGCAGGGTAGATAACATGCATTTGTTGTTGAATTGAAATTAAAATCGCCTTATCTTTATCTAACTTACATTTCATGTATTCATGACACCATGTTGGTTTCGGTTTTGGTTATTCTATTATGATAAATATAGGTCTCACTTCACTTATGGACAAGAACACTAAAGCAGCGGTTCTCAGCCAGGGAGCCAGGCCCACTAGGGGGCCTCAGCAAACTTCCAACGGGGCCTCAGGATGACTTAAAATTAATTTCAAATAATTTTTTAAATAAATTTAAAACAACTAAAAATGGCTTCCCACTGTCTTTAAATGCCTAGCTATAAAGACAACAACTTAATAAAATCTGACTTTTCGACTTAGAAAAGTAATAACATCTGTACATTTTCATAAAGAATTTAAATTTTAATAACACTAAAATGGTGAATAAATAATATTTTTAAAACCCTTATTCAGTTAATAAAGAATGACTAATAATTATAGTGCCTTTGGACAATAGGGGCCTTGGAGTCCTTGGAGGTTGAGAATCACTGCTCTATAGCTCAGTTTTTTTCCTGTGGACCCCTCGTGGTCAGTGAAGGCCCTTTTGCCTGACAACATATGATTATCTTACAAATATTCTATATATTTCAAAATGTATTCATTTTATTCACAATTAACAATAAAAAATAAAGTAGAAGGTGAATTTTGAAAATCTCCTGCTCTGTTTCTCAATGAGAAACAGGTCTATTAATATTCTGACTGATATTCCAGTACTGTTATTCTCTCTTCTACGTTCTTTCACTACATTTCGAAGCAGACCAATATATAAGCACAGTTTAGCATAATCTTATCAACCCTCCCTCTAATCAGTCAAAGACGCTTAACACTTTGAGTGACATTCTTGTAAGTTTACCTTTCCTTAATCTGCAACCTGTAGTTTTACATTCCATAGTTCAGCTCCACTCATTCTCACAGTTTCACTCTTCCGCATTGCCAGCTCATAACTAGTCCAGTTCAATTTTTCTGTTGTTCTTGTACATATACAAATAGATCAAGGTTTAGCTAGTTAGCATGACTCACTCCACAGCATCATTGGCAGCCATTGAAAGTATGCATATTAGGAATTAAATTACCGTAGAATATTATAACGCTCCAAAATTGTAGACGAATACATGCAACAATGTCTTAAACCAGCGTATAGTGATGATGCTGTAAATCTTCCAAAACATTAAAAGGAG
The DNA here is from genome assembly GCF_049309525.1 of Garra rufa. NCBI lineage: Eukaryota > Metazoa > Chordata > Actinopteri > Cypriniformes > Cyprinidae > Garra > Garra rufa. The sequence continues at coordinate 19,122,349 of NC_133366.1, forward strand.
CTGACTCAAGAGTGGATTTCATTACATAATCATGCTAAAATGAACACAAAACATGTATAAACATGATCATACATACTAGATAAATGCTTAAAACGAAGTAGGTCTAGACTGTACATCATATGTCATAAGTGGCCTTAATTTGATTTTCAATTAATTTGTCCTTGTAAAAAATAATCTGAGCATATGATTCACAATTCTTCCAACAGATGTCAAAGGCTTGAGTCATTTCAGTGCAAACTAGTATTTCCTCTTATTAAAAAAAAAATCAGCAAAATATTGTATTTACTGAATAAAATAGATGAATAGTGGTCCTTATAGGAAATGTGAACACGTTTGCTTTAAATTGGAGAATTTAATCTGAGCTTTCACTCTCTCTCTCTCTCTCTCTCTGTTAGTGTGTGTCAGTGTCCTGACTGCAGCTTTTCATGTCCTTAAATGATCAGCTAATCACCAGGGTTTTCACTGTCTAACACAGCACAGTCTTTCTTTTGTGTGTTTATGTGCGTTTGAGTAAAAAAAAACGTTATCAGATATAAATATCAGAGTTTTGTGGCTCTAAAACAGAAATAGATTTGCACATGGATTATGCATGAACATATTGTGAGTACATGAATAGGTGTGTTTGTGTGTCTTACCTGTCTGTCTTACTGTGTCATTCATTTTACTAATGGAATTGGCTTTAAAATATTTAACAGATCTCAGTTGGTCTGAGTATGTGTGTGTGATAGTGCATGTGGGTTTAGTTACATTTTTCATTCATGGATTAGATCTGTGGACTTGCTTGAGTTTGACTGATCAAAGAATACATGGGTTCTTTTTTAGTAATGATATTAAAGCATCACCTGATGTGCATTGTTAGATCAAACCAGATTCCAACTCACCTGCCAGTGACTCCATTTCATGTTTTAGAAAGACCTGTAATCTTTTGTAAAGTGGTACAGTGTTATATTAGGAGTTTCACATAGTCACCTTTCTCTCAGTCTTTCCCTTTTGTCACTGAATTTGCCTTGTCAACAGAAATTTAATAAAACAATAGAACAACCTCTGTATTTTCAACATGGATACAGTACACTTTACTGACATGATTTGGAAGTATTAGGCACAAATTCTTCTTTTGGGAAATTATATAAACAAACTGTTATTTAACAACAACAAAAAAAGTGTGATTACTGTGATTTTGACCTGTCCTAGTTCATAGATCCTGACCTTCCAGACTGACGGTGTCAGAATTTTAATCCTTTGAAGTGATCGATTTTCAGTTAATATTGGATATTTGTATAGATATATTTTCTTTTATAGTTTCACAGTTTTACAAAGCTTTCTACAGCTGACACTCAAGTTAACATAATTTGAATCCTTTCAAGCAGTGTTGTAAATTAACAAGAGCTTGTGGCTTAAATGCCACCAGAATGAATGGAAATGCCCCATTGATTCAAGACAAAGTGGCGAAAAAGCTCCAGCTCAATGAAATAATATATTACAGCTGTTGCGATTCAAATTAAATCTCAATTCGCGGGATTATATTTAGATTGACTCACACTGAATCCGTTTTTACGTGCTGTGTAGTGCAGCACTGAACCTTAACCAGTCAGTCAAACGCGTTTCTGTTGAACTCAGGAACGCATTGGCCAATCAGAGGCGCCTAGATTAGTCAGCGCTTCAAACGCCGCAGCGCACGCTCGTGAATTCCCTCATCATAAACAACACAGTGCAGATGTGATGTAAATAAAATAATTTTGTAGATTTCGTTATTACAACAGGAGTTTTTGCATAACGTGCGCTAGATTAGACTAAGGTCATGGACTGACATGTTTGTCTGTAAATCCAAAATGTGATGTGTCCAAAACTCAGACACATAACAAACAGGTTTTGATATTGTTTTCTATATCTGTATTAATAATCATTATTAGAACATAAAGAGCAATAATCTACAATAATGTGAGCTCCTGTTTTTTACATGTGTAATTTAAATAGTGTTATTGACAATAGTTTAAAATAATTATTAAAGTAATTGGGTAAATGTAAATATTTGACATTAAAGACACCATACACTGTAAAAAAAAAAAAAAAAACAGTAAAAAAAAAAAAGATACGGTAGCAACATTTCCGGTTTTACGGATTTAATTTGAATACTGTAATTTCTACCATACAGTAACTGATATAATGTTAATATACCAATTATATGTAACACTAAGAAACATAGTTCTTTAATAAAAAAACATCACATGTTAAATGTAATGCAGGGAATTCTGTAAATGTCAATTTACAGGTATTTACTGTCAATTATACATTCGTTTTTGCACTTACAAAAACGGTATAGTACCATAAAATTACCAATACAGTATATAGTAGGGGAACTTACCGTTAACCAATTAATAGGTTTTTACTGTAGCATTTTTACAGTCTTTTACCGTTAAAATTACAGCCATATTTGATTATAATAACTGCTCTCATTAATGTAAAAAATGTTGCCCCCTAATGGAAAAGTTCATTTCTGACCCTGCTTTCATCACATGAATACAATTAAAAATTAAATGAATTAATTTATAATTAAAATTTGTGCTCACTGCATTCGTCAACAACTGAAATATTCTATAGCTCATTGTGAGAATAAACAATCAAACAAATATTTGTTTAAAATGTGTTCATTGGTTGATAAAATGAATAATTACATTTTTATTTGATCATGTTTTTAGACTGTTTTGAAAGAAATAGTTCTCCCAAAAATGAAAATTTACTTAGCCTTAGGCCATCCAAGATGTAGATGAGTTTCTTCATCACAACAGACTTGTAGACATTTAACATTACATCACTTGCTCACCAATGCAGATCCTCTGCAGTGAATGGGTGCCGTCAAAATGAGAGTTCAAACAGCTGATAAAAACATCACAATAACCCACAAGTGATCCACACGACTCCAGTCCATCAATTAACATCTTGTGAAGCGAAAAGCTGCATGTGTGTAATAAACAAATCCATCATTAAAGGGATAGTTCACCCAAAAAAGAAAATTTAGTGTTTATCTGCTTACCCCCAGGGCATCCAAAGTAAAAAATGATATATATATACTATTCAGTTTCTTGTAAAAACCAATCGTTTCGTGTTTTAGGACATCAATGTATCTTCACGAGCCGCAGAGTGTAATTTGGATTTGTCTGTGCATGTTTTTTTACTTTCAAAGGTTTGCTGCCCATTCACTGCCATTATATGACTACCAGACTGCAACGGTTTGAGTTAAAAATCTTTGTTTGTGTTTTACTGAAGAAACAAAGTCACCTACATCTTGGATGCCCTGGCTGGGGGTAAGCAGATGAACATCACATTTTCATTTTTGAGTGAACTATCTGTTTAAGGTGTTTTCACTTAAAACTTTGTTGTCTTCCCACATCAAAATCTACCAACATATTTGTTTAGAATAATTTTGGACTGTTTTTACTTTTGAATTGTGCTTGATAAGTGCATATTTCTCCTCTGATTCAGACGCGATGACTTTTCACCAAAAAAAAAAAAAAAGCTTTTATCAGCTGGATCAGTTGGACTCTCATTCTGACGGCACCCATTCACTGTTAAGGATCCAATGGTGAGCAAATGATGTAATGCTAAATTTCTCCAAATCTGCTGGTGATGAAGAAACTCATCTGCATCTTGGATGGCCTGAAGTTGAGTACATTTTTAGTAAAAAATTATTTATTTGGGTAACTATTCCTTTAATTTACATACCTCATATTAGCTTGATTTCCTGAGGTTGACAATCGACATTTTCTGAGTGTTAATCATCTCCTTTCAGTGCTAATCTGTTAATTTATTAAGAATTCAGGCCTTGTCTTGTATGTACTAAAATATGCTTAGTCACTGTGCAGCCCAAAGGCAGTCCAGAAGTCCAAGTCTCAGCATGACTAGTCAAATGTGAAAAACACTAATCTAAGATTGAGCAAGTAAACAAACAATGAGGTCATGTTCTTATTTTTACACTGTTTGGTGCGTGTTGCCCACATAGGTCTTCATCTAATGCCACTCAGAGAGACGGAGAGACAGAGTAGTTACATGTCAGTGAGAAAACACCTGGTTGCAACATAACAATGCTAATTGGCCAACCAAACTGCTATTAGTGGTTTGGACAGTCATTATCGTGATTGCAACCGTGGCTGTGGCAGATATGTGAAAACAAAGTTGTCAAAACAAAATTTTGTTTGCAAAATTCGTTGAACCCCCATTAAAGGAATAGTTCACCAAAGACATTAAAATGTTGTCATGCATAGAAACATAAAAGGAGACACTGCAGAAAATAGTGTGCCACACACATTATTTCAAGCATCAAAAGCATCATAAAAGCATGCTAAACAGTCTTTATAAAAGGAAGAAAGAAATTCATGAATTATACAGTTACTTACTTATACAGTAAGCAGCCAACTTGGCACAGATCCACATTTGTGGTTTTTTTGGTCATCTAGGAAACTTGTTATGACTATTCTATCACAGAATTTTAAACAGACATTTAAAGCATGTAGGATTTCGCACCATACTGTATGCCAATTAAATTTGCATGTGGACAGTTGAATCTTGGGAACTGTTCCATGCATCTCATTTTCTTTAATTAGTATGATTAGCACAACCACGCCTGAGTTCTTTTGTCAAGATGACAAAAGATGCATAAATCTGTTCTTTTGGGAAAAAGGAATGTCTTTGTTTGAGTGTTCCGGGGAAAAGGTTGTCTTCCCAGTGTAATCAAACCATGGTAAATACCCCTGACAGATCTCAGAGCTCAGTCTCATGTGAGCTGTCACTGTTATGTTGTTGCCATTTATGCTGTACCTCCTTTTTTTTGCTGTAGAATTTGACAACTGCAGGAGAAGTCAATCTGATGTTTCATATCTGACTCCATATCCGCTTCAGATTGTAAGGTACTGTATTTGTGTTATGTCTTGGAGTTTTGGTAAGAGTAAATGCAATATTTCTTATCAAATCCTTTTTGTTTGATGCTTAAGGTCGTGTGATAAATTCTGTTACTTTAGTAGAGCTTGTGTATTCAAGATCTTTAGGCGTTTCAAATGCTGTGGAGAGCAAACAAGCTGTATGATTTCAGAAGGTTTTGAACATTTTTTGGAGGAATAAAAGCAGCAGTTTTTTGGTTTCCTAAAAAAAAAAAAAAAAAAAGAGGAAAAGGCAGCAAACAAGAGTGTGGTTAAAAGCACAGGCCAATCGTTTGCTCGCCTCTGCTGTCTGCTGCAGTCTGCTGTTCTGCCATTGATTCTTCAGCCAAGATCCTGGAGCGATGTGCATTTCCACACAGGTCAGAGAGTGTATGCGCAACACATGTTGTCTTCACTTCACTGTAAACATGCTTTGGCTGTAGCAAAAGCGACAGTGTAAAACAGATTTGCCAGAACACCAGCTGCAGGAAAATATATGTAATACACTGATTTCATTGGTAACATTTCTTTTCTTCTGTTCATGGTTGACATGTGTGCCTGTAAGAAGTGCTAGTTTTAGACTTAAAATGGTCATATTTTTAATTCATACTAGATGCCTTTGTTTTTATTTTTCTTTCTTTTCTTTGTTTGTTCACTTGCGTGTTTGTTTGCCATTTAGGCAGATTTATAATAACATATTTAATACAATAATTTCACATCTTGTAAAATCACTATAATTATATTAATAACTTTTAATTTAATTATAGTGTTTTTACAAGATGTGTAAATAAATAAGTAAAAGCCAGCATTTATTTGTTTGTTTGTTTGTTCATTTACATATTATGATAGATTTATAATAACAGTTTGTCGTAAAATATGAAATATAGTGTTACAAAATATGTAAATAAATAAATAAAAGCCACAACATTATTTATATGTTTTTATCTTTGCATATTATGACAGATTTATAATAAGAGTTTAGGGTATAATTATAATTATAGTAGTTTTACAAGATGTGTATATAAATAAATTAAATCCACAACATTTATTTGTTTGTTTGTTTGTTTGCTTGTTTATTTACATATAATGACAGATTTATAATAACAGATATGGCATAATTATAAATGTAGTGGTGTTACAAGATATGTAAATAAAAGCCACAACATTTATTTGTTTTTGTTTGTTTGTTTGCTTGTTTGTTTATTTGTTGTATGTATGTATGTATGTATGTATGTATGTATGTGTATGTTTGTTTGTTTGTTTGTTTACATATTATGACATTTATAATAACAGTTTAGGGTATAATTATAATTGTCACGTATCTGGTCTACCCTGTCATCATGAACTCTTGCACCACACTTCATGGACTTCATTCCCCACAAGCCACTGCACTAATCACTGCACACAGCTGCTCCTCGTCACCCATTGCACTGATTGCTGCACACATCTGTTCCTCATTCACACACATGCATTTAAGCCACACACACACACACACACACACAGCCTCATTGCGAAGTCTTACCGTTCCCTATGGTCGTAATTCCGAGCGTTTTCCCTTGTGTTGGTTTCTCTGTGTATGACTCTGGACTGTGTACCCCGTTGACGATTCCTGCTACCTGCCATTGCGACCATTGCCTGTGTATCGAACTGTTTCCTGGATTTCCTACGTTGTTCCTGTTTTCCTGGTGATTATTCCTGCCTGTTGACTATTCTCAATAAATGCTGCAAATGGATCCGCACGTCTCTGACCCTCCTTGTGACAATAATTATAGTAGTTTTACAAGATGTGTATATAAATAAATTAAATCCAAAACCGATACCGATAGCTAGGTTGGACCACACTGGGGTGCGTTTCCCAAAAGCATCGTTAGCCAACTATGGTCGCAAGTTCCGTCGTTACCAACATAGTTCAACCATTGGGTGTTTCCCAACACCATAGTTCAAACGAACATTCGCAAACAGTGTCACAAACTTACTTGGTTGGAACTACAGCTCTCGACCTGTGGTTAGAAGCATCGTTGCTTCTTAGTAACACATGTGGGCTTAATAAATTATGTTCTTGGTCACAGTTTGCAAGCTAACACGCAGTACAATCTATATCCTCAATTTTATCTAAAAATAAATGCGTTTTACTCTATGTATTTTTGTGCGTCCTTTATAAGCGTTGTTTATGAATAGTGCGCATGTGCACAAATGCCTGAGGGAACCCCAGAGTATGACGTAAGAGAGAACGCGCAATGAATCAAACATCAAATAAAGCGAAATGACAGGGAACAAAAATAGTAAATTAGTCATTAGGTTCCATGTTCAATATAGCTGCATTTTTGAGAGACCCTAATCAGTTAAATAGCAGAAGTTATTACTCGGTGACGTCATTAAAAACGGCCCTAAGTTGTTGAACTAATGTGGTTCAAACGACGGAGATGCGACCGTGTTCGGGAAACACTCGTGACTAGTTAGTTCGTTTCCACAACGATGCATCGTACTATGGAGGTTAACCAGCGAGTTATGTTGTTGTACGGGAAACGCACCCCTGGCCGATACCGATTAATTAACCGATAGTTTTTGAAAATGGATACTGAACGGCAACTAAAATAATGCTCTACTATTTAATTTTTTTTTTTACTAAACCATACTTTGTAAATAAAATTATATATATTAATTAATTATATATTGATCATTAAAGTTATTTCATAGTTCATTAATGTTAACAAAATAAACTTCAAAATTTAACAATATTACAGTAAATGTTGAAATTAACACTCTAACAAGGAACAACACTTCTATTCTACAGCTTTCATCAATCTTAGTTGATGTTACAAATGGGCTCATTGTAAAGGGGTGTGAATCTTTACATTTTAACAATATGTAAAACTGCAGGTTTTATGCCTTTTGTTTATAATCTCTGTATGTCAGTAGGCCTACTGCCATCTTAAAATTAAGATTCAATTTAATTACGATTTTCAATATCAACTAAATATAACCATGCGTCACATTCTCAGTTTTCAATATTACTGCACATGGTACCATTTTCATTTACATTTTATATCAAATTGATTTTTCCATTATATAAGCAGGCTACTTTTTTAAACAATTACTTATTTAGCATAAGTCTTCTTTTTTCTTTATCATTTGATTATTACTGATGAGATCGTAGACAGTAGCTTCTTTAACAGGCTGCATCAAAACGAATGCACAGATCTATTTCGAATATCAGATGTTTTGTCCTGCTCTAAAAACATAACTGACTGTGTGTACTGTACATCAGTTTCGTATAAAAGTATTCGAAAATGCAAGTGCATTTAACCGCATCCGCAATTGAGCTTTTTAGGACGAACAAACCCAAAGCACAAGTGAAAGTCTGTCAGTGCGCGAGTTTTGTGCATCTAATAGTACTGCATTACAAACGGCTGAAATGAAGGCATATGTAAAGTAAAAAACTGCGGTTGAAAGTTCACACTGTCAAACAATGCACATGTAGCTCACAGTGCAAATCCTGTGCAATGAAGCCCGCCGCGTCTCTAGCGCGCGCACGTGCCATATGCGGGGAAAACACAAGCTCATTGAGAGAGGATTGCGCTGCATCCGAGAATCCTCTTTTTTTACCCACCCTTAATGAAACCGGACAAAAGTGCCGCGCTGCGTTAACGGATAACTTGCAGGTATCAAACACACACAGGACATGTTGTGTAGTTCAAGCAGAAATCTTAAACAGTTTATTTAATCACCAAACGGGCAAATGTTTACTTTGAGAATGATTTAAAAAAGCGGCAAAGGTTAGATCAAACGGAAAGAGAAAGTGCGATCTATATCGTTAATTGCAGCCATTTCAGAAATAATTTATTTTCTGTTTTACATTTATGTTTAAATATTATTTGTTTTGTTTCAGTTTAATATGTTAATTACGAAAGAAGTTTGTGTAATTTGTAAATGTCATAAAGGATGTGGTATGAATTGGACGGCAATAAGCCGGGAGAATTGGAGAGGGTCAGACACAATTTTTGACCACTTCGTACGTTTTTATTTGTGGAAAATCCCTTCTTAAACGAATTTCGTTTTGTATAATTTTTATCTTAATTTTTAATAGATATTTTTGTTGATCAGTTATTAAAATAAAATAAGAACAGGAAAATGGCATTAATAAAGTGCGTAACTACCATGCTTCCGCTGCCTGACGATTATAGCTCTATATGAAGCATACAGACATTATTAGAGCTACAGAAATAAAAAAATATTTTGCTTAAATGCACAATACTCAATCTTCCAGCCCAGGGTCAAGTCTTTATGAACATTAACAATGATTTGGGACAGATCTGTAATCTGTAAAACTATGGCACGCTGTGACTCGGCAGGATTCTGTCGGCTGAATGAACACAGTTTGCTTTCTCACGTCACGTCTTTAAATCTGCAACTTTGCTGGCTAAGAATATCACCAGCTGGATATAAATCAATACAAATATATGGTAACAATCCTGACATTAAACATTGGTCTGGGGCTTAACCTCTCATACTCTATGACAGTGGAGTGGAGCCTGAGCCGCTTCAGCAAAGAACGCGACCCGGAAAAACTATCGGCAAGGATTTTTGCCAATAACCGATAGGTCGGCCAATCAACTATCGGTGCCGATTAATCGTCAAAACCGATACATCGGTCGACCTCTAGTACATATAATGGCAGATTTATAATAACAGTTTAGGGTATAAATATAAATGTAGTAGTGTTACAAGATGTGCAAATAAATAAATTAAATCCACAAAATTTATTTGTTTGTTTGTGTACATATAATGGCAGATTTATAATAACAGTTTAGGGTATAAATATAAATGTAGTAGTGTTACAAGATGTGCAAATAAATAAATTAAATCCACAACATTTATTTGTTTGTTTGTGTACATATAATGGCAGATTTATAATAACAGTTTAGGGTATAAATATAAATGTAGTGGTGTTACAAGATGTGCAAATAAATAAAAGACACAACATTTATTTGTTTGTTTGTGTACATATAATGGCAGATTTATAATAACAGTTTAGGGTATAAATATAAATGTAGTGGTGTTACAAGATGTGCAAATAAATAAAAGACACAACATTTGTTTGTTTGTTTGTTTGCTTGCTTGTTTATTTACATATAATGACAGATTTATAATAACAGATAGGGCATAATTATAAATGTAGTGGTGTTACAAGATATTTAAATAAAAGCCACGACATTTATTTGTTTTTGTTTGTTTGCTTGTTTGTTTGTTTGTTGTATGTATGTATGTATGTATGTGTATGTTTGTTTGTTTGTTTGTTTGTTTGTTTGCATATTATGACATTTATAATAAGAGTTTAGGGTATAATTATAGTAGTTTTACAAGATGTGTATATAAATAAATTAAATCCACAACATTTATTTGTTTGATTGTTTACATATAATGACAGATTTATAATAACAGTTAAGGGTATAATTATAATTGTAGTGGTGTTACAAGATGTGCAAATAAATAAATAAATAAAAGACACAACATTTATTTATTTATTTGTCTGTTTATTTGTTTGTGTACATATAATGACAGATTTATAATAACAGATAGGGTATAATTATAAATGTAGTGGTGTTACAAGATGTGTAAATAAATAAATAAATAAAAGACACAACATTTATTTATTTGTCTGTTTGTTTGTTTATTTGTTTGTTTGTGTACATATAATGACAGATTTATAATAACAGATAGGGTATAATTATAATTGTAGTGGTGTTACAAGATGTGTAAATAAATAAATAAATAAATAAAATACACAACATTTATTTATTTATTTGTCTGTTTGTTTGTTTGTTTGTTTATTTGTTTGTGTACATATAATGACAGATTTATAATAACAGATAGGGTATAATTATAAATGTAGTGGTGTTACAAGATGTGTAAATAAATAAATAAATAAAAGACACAACATTTATTTATTTGTCTGCTTGTTTGTTTGTTTGTTTATTTGTTTGTTTGTTTGTTTGTTTGTTTGTTTGTGTACATATAATGACAGATTTATAATAACAGATAGGGTATAATTATAAATGTAGTGGTGTTACAAGATGTGTAAATAAATAAATAAATAAATAAATAAAATACACAACATTTATTTATTTATTTGTCTGTTTGTTTGTTTGTTTGTTTGTTTGTTTGTTTGTTTGTGTACATATAATGACAGATTTATAATAACAGATAGGGTATAATTATAAATGCAGTGGTGTTACAAGATGTGTAAATAAATAAATAAAATACACCATTTTTTGCTTGTTTTCTTGCTTACTTGTTTGTTTACATAAATTACAGATTTATAATAGTTTAGGACATAATTACAAATGTAGTAGTGTTACAAGATGTGTAAATAAATAAATAAAATACACAAAATGTATTTTGTTTATTTGTTTGTTTACATAAAATGGCAGATTTTTCATGCCAGTTTAGGGCATAATTAGAAATGTAGTGGTGTTACACATTTATTATTTTTACACATTTGTTTGTTTGTTTGTTTACATATAATGGCAGATTTATAATAATATTTTAGGGCATAATTATAAATGTAGTGGTGTTACAAGATGTGTAAATAAATAAATAAAAGACAACATTTAGTTATTTGTCTGTTTGTTAGCTTGTTTGTTTGTTTACATATAATGTAAGTTTTATAATAACAGTTTAGGGCATAATTATAAATGTAGTAGTGTTACAAGATGTGTAAATAAATAAATAAAAACAACAAAATGTATTTTATTTGTTTTGTTTGTTAGTTTACATAATGGCAGATTTATAATAACTGTTTCGGGCATAATTATAAATGTAGTGGTGTTATAAGATGTGTAAATAAAAGTCACAACATTTATGTATTTATTTTTGTTTGTTTGTTTACATATTATAACAGTTTTATTAAAACAGTTTAGGTTCAAATTAAAAATAAATAAATAAATACAAATAAATAAAATCCACAACATTTTGTTTATTTGTTTGTTTGTTTGCTTACATATAATGACATATTTATAATAACAGTTTGGAGTATAATTTTAATTATAGTGGTGTTACAAGTATTCAATTCAATTCAAGTTTATTTGTATAGCACTTTTCACAATACAAATCGTTGCAAAGCAGCTGTACAAAAAATGTAGGCTACTACAATATATTTAGTAGCTTATTAGTGGTGACTACTGTATGTTAAGTCAATGTACATATGGTATAAATATTAAAAAAGTAATGGTGTAGTCAAAAACAGATGATGAACACTAATAGTAATGATTATGTGTTGCAATCAAACTTGTAGAAAAATTGTGTAGTGCTGTATGTTGTTTCAAGGCTGGCATCATCGGTGGTCCTCTTAGGGGTTGGCATCATCTCTTCTTCTGAATCCGGGCTGAATCTTGTGTAATTCCTAGTTACCACGGGATGGCAGAAACAGAGAAACAAATAGAGAAATAATTAGCGTAGCTGCTGTTCCAACCAAGCAAAAATTGTGTGTTTTGCCCAAGCTGAAGAATGTTGATGTGCATTTGATCAGATGTCACTGAAGTACAACGTTATGAGAAACATTATGTGAATGCTTGGCTAAAGAGATAAGTCTTTAATCTAGATTTAAATATACAGAGTGTGTCTGAACCCCGAACGTTATCAGGAAGGCTATTCCAGATTTTTGGAGTCAAATGTGAAAAGGCTCTCCCTCCTTTAGTGGACTTTGCTATCCTAGGTACTACTAAAAGTTCAGAGTTTTGCGACCTTAGGGAGCGTGAGGGATTGTAGCGCGGTAGGAGACTAGTTAGGTATGCAGGAGCTAAACCATTAAGGACCTTATAGGTCAGAAGTAATATTTTGTAAGTGATACAGAACCTAATAGGTAGCCAGTGTAGAGACCATAAAATTGGGGTAATATGATCATATTTTCTTGACCTGGTAAGGACTCTAGCAGCTGCATTTTGGACTACCTGTAGCTTATTTATTGAAGAAGCAGGACAGCCACCTAGTAGTGCATTACAATAGTCCAGTCTAGACGTCATGAATGCATGAACTAACTTTTCTGCATCAGAGACAGGTAACATGTTCCGTAGCTTGGCAATGTTTCTAAGATGGAAGAATGCTGTTTTTGTAACATGAGAAATATGATTTTCAAAAGACAGGTTGCTGTCTAATATAACACCCAGATTTTTGACTGTAGAGGAAGTAACAGTACATCCATCTAGTTGCAAATTACAGTTTAAGAGATTCTGTGTACTGTTTTTTGGTCCAATAAGTAATATCTCGGTCTTATCTGAATTTAATAGTAGAAAATTATTGGTCATCCAGTCTTTCACATTTTTAACACATTCTGTTAATTTTGCTAAGTTAGAAGTTTCATCTGGTCTTGTTGAAATATATAGTTGAGTATCATCAGCATAAAAATGGAAACTAATCCCATATTTCCTAATAATATTACCAAGGGGTAACATGTAAATTGAAAATAGCAGAGGACCTAGGACAGATCCTTGTGGCACTCCATACTTTACTGGTGTTAGCTGCGATGACTCCCCATTTAAATAAACAAAGTGATAGCGATCGGACAGGTATGATCTGAACCATCTTAAAGCCTGCCCTTGAATACCTGTATAGCTTTGTAATCGATCTATAAATATGTCATGATCTATAGTGTCGAACGCAGCACTAAGATCAAGTAAAACTAGCAATGAGACACAGCCTTGATCTGACGCAAGTAGCAAGTCATTTGTGATTTTTACAAGTGCAGTTTCTGTGCTATGATGGGGCCTGAAACCTGACTGAAATTCTTCAAAGAGATTATTATTTGTATGTATGAATGTATGAATGAATGAATGAATGAATGAATTAATTAATTAATTAAAAAATAAATAAAAGCCATAGCATTTATTGTGTTTATTGTCTATGTTTATTTGTTTGTTTGTTTGCACTTTATGGCAGATGTACAATAACAGCTTAGCTTATAGCAGTGTTACAAGATGTATGTTTATGTACAAAGAAACAAGCATAAATAAATAAAAAGCCACATCATCTTTGAAATGGCATTCAGTACTTTTAAAAAGTAATATTAAAATTGATAAACACTCCAGTAACATCAACAGCCTAATTGAAGCTGTTTTCTTTTACATGAAATTGTGTGATGGAGTTTGACATGTTCAGATCACATGGCCAGACAAATATTTTTTGCACATGCAATTATTACTTACTGCACATTTTCACAAAAGAATCGTTTACTTTTGCATGATGCTGCATCCACACCACTAGGTGTCAAGGTCCAAGACAACTGACATGTAGACCAAGTGACCAAAAAAAAAAAAAACAGAGTGCACCTTTGCAAATGTAAAATTCACTCAGGGAGTATTTTAAGACCTGTATAATGTGTCATGATCTAAGGCTGGTTGCAAGGTGGAGCAGACAGTGTGGAGTCATGACTGTGCAGAAATTAGGACACCCACACACCTCCCTCCCTCTGTACATTAAGCGGCTGCATGTTGGATGCGTGACTGGGAGCATTTCCACTGATCCACGGCACACCGCATACTGCCAGCTCACCTGCCAGGGCTTCTCTTCTCTCTTTCTTCTTGTAATTTGTCTCTGCAGTTTTCTCCCCTGCGCACATGCCTTTCCCTTTTGTCCTCCAACCTCTTGTCCTAAAAACTCTCATTAATTCTTCTTCTTGAGAGATCGGATCCTTTTTTTGAATACCAAGGGAATGAGTCAGAGATCCCCCTCACTCCTAACACACACACACACACACACACACACACACACTGACACACTCACACAAATGTCAGTTACTACACACAGGAAGTCACGTATCCTGCACGGATCTGCCTGCAAAAAGCACACACACACCACCTACTCAATGGAGTCATGTATTCATAAATACATACCCATATACTCTTGTCACACTGTTTTGCTATACTCCCTGTCTTTTCTTCTCTAGCATGTAAACATATTCAAAAGAGTCAGTGTGAAAATGAACTTTTAGCCAGTTAAACCATAAACTAGTACTATTATTCTCATGGATTCTTCTTCTGTTCTCTCTCTTTCGGTCTCTTCATGATAGTCAATCTATCAGCTCCATTGATTCTGTTTATCAGCACTCTAATGGATGGGTGACCACATTAAATATTTACAATGCTTCACAACATCCCAACATCACAGAAAATGTGGACCATATGACTCATTTCTTGTTCTGATTCAATGTCCGTTCCCTTGTCTCACGCATACATCTGATGTACTGCAAATAATAATAACACTTATACTTAAGTATACTTAAATAACACTTAAGTAATTTTCTTAAAGAAGACCTCTGGACCTCTGGTGTCCAAAACGTGTCAGTGAAGTTTCAGCTCAAAATACCCCACAGACCATTTATTATATCATTTTGAAAATGGCCATTCTGAGTGGAAGCAGAAACGCGCTATTTTCGTGCATGTCTCTTTAAATGCAGATGAGCTTCTCTCCGCCCCCTTTTTTAGAATAGGCCTGCGCCTTTACAGCTTCTACATCAGATACTCTGACAAAAATTAGATTATCATGTCTATTGCGCTGAAATCATGTGTTTTAAAGCGATAGTTTAAAGGGGTCATCGGATGCCCATTTTCCACAAGTTCATATGATTCTTTAGGGTCTTAATGAAAAGTCTATAATATACTTTGGTTAAAAATTCTCAATAGTAGTGTAAAAAAAACAGCTTTTTACCTTGTCAAAAGCTCTGCAAAACTCAACTAATTTTAAGACATGGTCCCTTTAAATACAAACGAACTCTGCTCGCCCCGCCCCTCTCTGGGATTATGAGACGTAATGTTTACTTTAGCCGCATTTAGCTGTGTTTAGCAGAGAAACTCGCCAACAAGCACATTATTAAGAAAGGCCATTCACAAAGATGCATAAAAAAACCTTTATACTCACTTCTGCTGTGGGTGAAGCTGCATCAGGAGCGATTCGCACAAACATAGACGCATATGTCGATCGGGATTGGCGCTTTCCTTTTAAAAACAAAAGTAATGTTTTCCTGTTCATTATTACATCCAACAACAGAACACCTCAATCACTCAATCAGAGACATTCTTGTCTGCACCTGAGTCACTCAATGGCAATCGGAGTCGGACTGTTTCAGCTCGGTGAGGGCGGGTCTTAGGTAAGGCGCTCATGTCAATCAACTATCGTGGGAGCGGCCTCTATTGGTGTGCCGTCACACCGACAAGAAGCTGAGAATGACCTGATTTTAAAAAGGGGATATTACTTTTAAAGATTAAAAAAATACTACTAGGTGGATTTTTATCATTGTAGGGTGGTTGTGTACACAAACTACCAACACACATTAATGTTCAAACAACATGTAAAAGTTAGTTTTGCATCCGATGACCCCTTTAAACTTCTTATATAGGGTTTTCTGTGCACACACATCCGAAGCACATGCACAGAAAGCGGCTGTCACACAGCATGTGAGTACTAAAGTAAGTTCTCTTTCATATCTTCTTATATACTGTCAAATACACACAAGTTTATGTTGAAAACACACATGAGTTACAAAAACAGTTGGTTATGTCTGTGAAGGTAAACAGCTGGGAAAGAAACAGCATGTAAATCTGTGTGGCAGCAGCATAATATACAGTAAATAAATCTATAAATCCAATGCTCTCTTGTCTCCTCTAAGGCTGGGATAAAACAGTTAGCATGCTTTGCTTGAACATTTGCCATGGTGTTAGAACTGGTACACCCTTAAGTAAACAAAATGACGTCGCCGTGGGTTGAAATGTGCAGATTAAGGGATGGTAATATTATAATAAGAACCCTTAGTTTTCGAGGTCATGGGGCGTCTGCTTGTTTTTTCACAGGCTTAACAAAACAAAGATACTGAGTTACTTTTTTTGTTTTTTTTACATTTTCTGGGTTGGTAGATGCACTGGGGACCCGATTATAGCACTTAAACATGGAAAAAGTTTTCATTTTCATGATATGTGACCTTTAATTTTATTTTTCACAAAACTCAAAAAACTCAAAGCATAAAGTGTTTTTTTATCCCATAATATTTCAGCTACCTGACTGGAAATGATAAGAACAAACATGAATGTTGTCAAGATTCTTGCCCTTGAAATCCTTCAATTTGGCCAACCACAAACGCCTTTTGGTCCTCAGACAGTGCACTCTTCTCCTTGATTTGGTATAACCTTTGGCAGTCTATAGTACTCCAAATGATTTTCCCTGGTCTGACAGATTAGTACAGCCCAAAACATGACAATAATTGACCATTTTCAGTAGCAATAATCAGCAAAATATGCACGTTTTTTTCGTTTCAGTGCCGCCAATATGACTGATTGATAATGCATCGTAAAAACAGTCTATTGGCAAATATTTTACAAAACCTCACTAAATTAAATTTGTTTTTTTCAAACAACAAAATGTCTCTCATAGTAAAAATTGTGAAAAATTTATACCAGAAAACAACACAAAATAGAATAGTTGATTTTATTTTAGTTCTTATACATCACTGATGCATTTATTAGATCTAAAATAATGCCTTTCACACCAATATTTTGAAATATTATTACAGTTTAAAAATTACTCCAGTCTTCAGCGTCACATGAACCTTTAGAAATC
Source organism: Garra rufa (assembly GCF_049309525.1). Classification (NCBI taxonomy): domain Eukaryota; kingdom Metazoa; phylum Chordata; class Actinopteri; order Cypriniformes; family Cyprinidae; genus Garra; species Garra rufa. The sequence goes on from NC_133366.1 coordinate 19,139,862, forward strand.
ATTCTAATATATGGATTTAGCACTCATAAAAATCTCTTATTATTTTTGATATTAATAATATTTAATATTTTTGTGAAAACATTTTTTGGATTCTTTTTTATGCATAGATTTTGTGTAACCTTTTTTGTATATTAGAAACATCTTAACTGTCACCTTTGAACCTCCTTGCTGCAAAACAAAAATAAAAATTTTCTTTAAATAAAACAACCTTACTGACTTCTAAATTTTGAACAATGTCGTAATGTTGTAAGTAGTATGTAATCAAAGTCAAGATATTTATAGTGATTCAAGTAGGAAATAGATTAGGAGTAAAAATAGTTCCTGTTGAACATGAATGTTGTGGGAAGAGAAGCGCTTAGGGGTCACAAATTTATATTTGTAGGGTGATTCATAAATGTTACAGCTGGAACAACAACAACAACATCTCTCCACGGTGCTTTTGTTTTGTTGCTTCCAGTGTTTCTACATATTCATAAAAATATTTCTGATACAAACAGCTCTATTTTAACAAGCTACTCTGTAAATGTTACATTACAAAAGTAATTGTTGGTAATGGCTGTTGAACTGTTTGTATGAGACACAAGTAACAACCTACTTTTTAATTACAAACTTTAGAGAAAATGCATGTTTACAGAAGTTTCGCTGTACTGTGTCTATTATAAGTGCAGTGCATAGTGTAAAGCACATGCTTCACAGATAGGAGACCTGTCTGATACAGCTCTTTGTTCAGATCTGATTGAGTTCTGTAGCTGTTAGACCAAGAAAAGAAAAGGTCCGGAAGAAAAACAAATCAGTAGCACAAACACTAAATGGCAGTTCCGACTAGTGTCAGTATCAACCATTCCAAAAAGTACAGAGAGTCCCAAACCTGGGTGAATGTGTTATTTATATTCCTAGAATTTTGAAAGTAATAGCCCTGCTTTTTTCCAAGAATCGAGGCAGAGATTTACACCAAAAGCATTTCACTCACTCGTTTCCTTGATGGATACAAGAGGGCAAATAAACATTTGGTTCCTGGGCCATCTCATATATTATTCTTCACCAACAAAAATCTTCACAGAAACACACTGTTCCACTGATTTAATTCAGTTCTGTTCTGAAACATGTTGTTTTGCTTGTGCAACATATGTGAGATCTTTAATTGTGATACCATACTTATAATTACTATTAATAATGACCCAATTTAAATGTTCAGTAAACATCCTCATTGTTCTCATTTAAGAGTTTTTAAAATGAAAAAGAGCTAGAATACCTTATAGTTTGATCAAAGATACATACAAAAAATGTAAAGTCTGTCTGGCACACTTTATTATATACAATTAAAACAGGAGAAAGGCTGATCTTGATGGCCCAGAGAAACAGGTCCAGAATAGTCGCAGCAAAATATAGGGTGTTCACAAACTTTTGGCCTTGACTATCTGTGTATATGTGCTAGAGAGAGAGAGAGAGAGAGAGAGAGAGAGAGAGAGAGAGAGAGAGAGAGAGAGAGAGAGAGAGAGAGAGAGAGAGAGAGAGAGAGAGAGAGAGAGAGAGAGAATAGAGTAGGAATGAATGTGTTTGCAATTCGTTTTAGCCACACTCAGCAAACCAGACTGGGCAGCAGCACTTTTTCACAATTACTCACTCACACTCATGCACAACACACACCTACAAAACCGGCCAGCCCCCTTATCATCATTTACTGACTGCAGCCAGTGCTTCAGGGCCTCACCTGATCCTTTTACTTTGCTCTGTCACTTTTTTAAAATGTGTGTATTATCTTCTGCACACATGTCATATAAGAAACGTTTGCTCAAGAGCAAGGGCCATACCTTTAAAAATAACTATGAAATGCAGAGAGCTCTTGCTGGTAATGGCTGAGTGGACAATCCATGAAAATAAAGCTAGTGAAAACTCTCACAAGTTTCTTTCCTGTATCAGCAAACATGTGGACTACAGGGTGTTTTTTAATGATTTGTGACCCTCACAAAAGTCATAAGGGTCAATTTTTTGAAATTGAGATTTATACCTCATCTGAAAGCTGAATAAATAAGCTTTCCATTGATGTATGGTTTGTTAGGATAGGATAATATTTGAGATACAACTATTTGAAAATCTGGAATCTGAGGGTGCAAAAAAATCTAAATACTGAGAAAATTGCCTTTAAAGTTGTCCAAATAATGTTCTTAGCAATGCATATTACTAATCAATTTTTTTTATATATATATTTTGATACATTTATTTCATGGAACATGATCTTTACTTAATGATTTCTTTACTTATATAATTTTGACCCATACAATGTGTTTTTGGCTATTGTTACAAATATACCTGTGCTACTTAAGACTGCTTTTATGGTCCAGGGTCACATTTATATTTATAAAAAAAAAAAAAAAAAAAAAACAGTAAAAAACTGTCAGCTGTGGTTCGAATTTGAATTTGAGGTTGAATTTTACAGTAAAAAATACAGTAGCAACATTTTCGTTTTTAAGGATTTAACTTAAATTTACACTTTAATACCGTGATTTTATTAACTGATATAATGTTAATATACTAACTGATGGAAGTACTGAAATCTGTTTTATACCTTTGTAATTGAATGATAACCACCAAAAGCAGGTGGTGATGAGAAAGTCACATGATGAACCAAAGCCCATCACTAGCAGTTTTTAAATATGTAGAAGTTGCACAGTGTCATTCACACAAACTAGGGCTGCTCGATTATGGCAAAAATCATAATCACGATTATTTTGGTCAATATTGTAATCACGATTATTTAACACAATTATGACTGGGTCCAAAACTTTATATTAGAATAGTATTAAAATTTGTTTTACAGTGTTTTTACTGTAGCATTTTTACAGTCTTTTACCATTAAAATCACGGTAAGTTTTACAGTGTAGGAAATAAATAAATAAAAGCCACCAAAGGACAATGATTAATCTCAAGTAACTTTTTTGCATAACACACTTCTCACTCTTAAAATTAACCAAAAAAAGCTGCTGAACCTAAACCCACAGAACTGTACTATTTTTTCCATTAAAACCTAAAATATATAGCATTTTGTATATTACTATTATTATTTTTACTATTAATAATAATAATAATAATAATAATAATAATAATACTTTTAAAATATTTTAACATTTTTATTTAATTTTATTTGATCTTATTTTCTAATTAATATTGTATTTTTGTTAGAATTTAAATTTATTTGAAAAAAATAAATAAAATTTTTTTTAATTAATGTCGTATTTTTTTCTAATTGTATTTTTTGTATTGTATTTATAGTGTAAACATGTTTCCCTGCACAGTCCGCTAGTGCTTTGTACTCTCATGAACTCTGGAGTATCAGATGCAGTACCCCGAGCCGCCGGTAAAGCATTAACACCGCTCTATCATTCACCTCTTCTGAAGTCAATATTGACTCCGCGTCCTGCGCACTAGATTCCGCGCCGTGTTTTGCGCGGAGCTGACGTGCTGCTCGCAGGCTGGTGGCTGCTCTTCGCTCGGCTGTTGTCCTGATATCACTCCGCTAGCATGGAGGAGGGGAGCGCTTGATTATTGTGATGGTGGCAGCTGCTGTACACATTGGCGACTGTAGGATTTCCTCTCCAGCCATCGGGACTTTAAGAAACTGCACACCTTGTTCGCGCTCGGGGAGGGTTTCGCCGGCCAAACTAATGAAATGCAAGTTCACGAAACAACTCCGGAGCCTGTTCGCAGCAGACGGCAAAACTTTTTTCAGAAGGACAACACAATAAAACGACGGGCTCGCAGCAGCGGTGCTTATGCGTGATGGTTGCGAGTAACATCCGGATGTTTGATGGAGCTCCAGTAGAGGCGAGAGAGTAACAGACCCGGTCGCCTCTCTCGCTCCTCCACGGTCCCGCACTGTTGTCTATTGAATGGTTGACACGGCGATCCTCCCGGAGGAGGGATTAACACTCGTTTAAACGCTTCTTTCTCCCCAATTTCACCGTATCTGCCTCCCTGGCGAAGCGGACTTCTGCCCCGCTTTGGAGAGGGGAGAGAGAGAGTCAGGGGGGCTTGACAAAGTTCTTCCCGAATCACAGATGATGGGGGATTTTGCCAGCCCCGCTGCCGTACCGACCGGCGGCGGCATTTGCATTAATAACAGTAACGTGAACTTAAACTCTGCCATTAATGCAACCAACAGCAGTACCGGCGGCGGCGGTAACGTGGGCATACCGAAGCACAGCACAGTGGTCGAGCGCCTCCGCCAGCGGATCGAGGGCTGCCGGCGGCACCACGTCAACTGCGAGAGCCGATACCAGCAAGCGCACGCCGAGCAGCTGGAGCTGGATCGCCGGGAGACGTTGAGTCTCTACCAGCGGAGTTTAGAGCAGCGGGCCAAAAAACCCAACAACAAACAGCAGAGCAAGCAACAAGAGCCCGATTCAACCGCGACCACCGAGCAGAGGAGCAGCACTCTGATCGCGGTGAGTTCACCTCTGCTTATAGTGTGCGTGACTGTTCTTTTAAATGTGTCTACAGTGTTTGAAATGAGCACAGTGCGGTTTGTTTGGGTTGCAGTGCTAACTTTCGCTCGGCGTCTGCGTTTTTACACTAGTCGGAACTGAAAACTCAATTGGTACAGTTATAATAACACGCATAACAACTTCAGCAAGATTAGCTGACAATTCATACTCGTGTGGAAGTGCATTAGAGATTCGAGCAACTTTTGGAGGCGTTTAGCTACTTTGCAGTACAGTCTTGTTTAAAGTTATGTAGTAGCTGATGATGTCATTCGATCTCCTCCTACTTACTACTTGTAGTTCAGGCGTGTTACATGTTTAGATAACATTATAGGAGGTGAAAATCTAAATCAGCTTGCTAATTAAAGTACGCGAATGTGTATATTCGCTTTTTGGTGCTCTATTTGCACTGGTTTAAGTGATAAAAGTAGTGTACTAGTTTTAGTTTCTTTTTAGGCGCGCTGTTTGAAATGATGATACTACACTAGTCTGTTTTGTTTTTATTTTATTTTCCGAAGCAGTCCAAGACACATTTAACTCTTTTGGATGTATATTAGTGCATACAACTCTTTTAGGGAAGTCTGATATCATTTTTAGAAAAGTAATGGATGGCGATGGTGAGGAAACAAATAAACCAATAGGTTCAGACGCCGCCACAGAAAAGTTACAGTGAAAACCAGTCCCTTGAATCTCGACCTATCACCGTGGAGCGTCGTGTCTTTGCCTTTTGTGTCAAGGCACTGAAATCCTCTTTGAAATGCTAAGTGAGCCTGTTTTCTGAGGGTGACATAGGTAGTTCTCAAAGCGTTAATGGCTGGTGTCGTCGACCTCCCTCTGTGCGATGTGGACATTTCTGTGAGCCGGTATATAGGCAACAAATGCTTCTCATCGGAGTCATTGCGATTTAAAGAGACCACAAGCTCGCTGCTTCTCCGCCTTTTCTCCACATAAGCACCGTGCTGCAGCTAGGTGGCTGTATCAAGTCGAGTTAGGGTCTTATGCTTGCGTCTGGGTTCAGACCCCACACAATGGCTGTGTGTCAAAACCTAGCGAGCTGCCTATGTAGACAACATGTATGTGAGGAAATTACATGCATGCTTTGTAGGCAAAGCCAGTATTCCCCAGCACGCTTAACTGGATGTATAACAATTTGATAAGTTAATTGTTTTTAAATGATGCATAATATACAGATTAATATTGTCATCTGGATTTACACTCTTCAATGGTTAACACCTGTTAAAAATGTAAGATATTCAAATTGGCTTTTTCATATTTTGTACATTCGTTATGGAATAGATGCACTTTTTTTTAGTCCTAGCAGATGTTTAAAATTATTTTTATTTTTTATAAATGTAGTCAGTTCTCAAGAAAAAATGTCCATGTACACACAAGTCTTTGTGAGTCATGTGTGTCATAGCAGTACAGTTTAAACCAGTGTAAGGTGATGACATTTTATCTTAACCCTAAGAGATAAAGGGAAAGGTGCAGTCTTCAGCCCTGCGGTTCAGGACTCCAGTACTATCTCTTTTAGGCTTCCTTTACACCTGGCTATGCCTATTAAGATCTGTTTTGGGTTATGAAATCACAGGTAGGCAGTTGATGCATGTTGTTTTGATCTGGTACTAATGTGCATCTCCTTCAACCAATTTTGGTTAGATTCATCAAAGTGTCTCTTTATAGTAGTCACTAAATGGATCATTCATTACATAAGTCTGTTCAAGTGTTATTTTAGTATTATTTATTTTTTAAATATTTTATTAGTTATTAAATAAAGTTTGTTAAATATTTAGCTTTATTTTAAGTTTTACCTTTAGTGATTAAAAAAAAAATGATTTTCAGCTTTATTTCAAGTCATGAAAAAAGTTTTAGTTAACAATGACAACACTAGTCTGTTACTATATTGTCAAAATTACCTGTATTTTGAAACCATTATTTTCTTAAGTTCGATTTTCCAACTTTTTAAATAGCATGTATGTACAAAGCCTTAATGTAAATATTAGAACAGAAAGCAGCACCAGAAGTTGGAAAACTACAGGTTGAATCGCTTTTATGTTTGCTTATGGACCTTTTACACTTTTTGTCTGTTTCTGAAAGTTTCGTTTTCAGCACAAACTCACCTCTGGACCATGTTGCAGTTCTTAAAGTTCACAATAGTTTTCTTCTAGTGTGTTTAATGCATCTGTGCACAGGTTTATCAGTCTTGAAGTCGTGTCCGGCAGCCGTGTGTGTATTCTCCAGCTAAAGCAGTGCCTGTGGTATCACATTGTTTTGCAGTGTCTGGGACCAGTGCCCAAGATCTAAATTTAACTCCTGAGTTGGCAGGGTTACACGAGGTTTGTGACGTCAGACACTCCAAGAGCATATTACCACTGTGTAACTTTCTTGTCTTCTGTATGTGTTTGCGTGGAGGCCTACAAGACTGGTAGCGCAGGTATAAATGTGTGCGATACGTCTCACTGTGCGTGTCTGCGTGTAAGCATTTCAGCGGTCCGAAAAGCTGCAGTCGTTTATAAAAATAATTTATTTTCCTGCAGGGGTTGTTTGTGCAGAACGTAGGATACCTGAAAACTTTGCAGTTGTAGTATCTGTTAGTGATTCTCTTGTAACCGATTACCTTTTCCCACAACTTTAGTTGTTTTTTGGAAATGTTTTAAACATGAAATATCTGCCTTAAAGGCATAGTTCACTCTAAAATTAAAATTTAAACCTGAGTTTGTTTCTTGTTTTGAACACAAATGAAGATATTTTGAAGAATGTTGCGAACTAAACTGTTTCTGGTCACGATTGACTCTCATAGTATGGAAACAATACTATGGAGTCTGTGGAGACCAGAAACTGGCAACTATTTAGAAAGAGCAAGATGATGAGAGAAATTCAATGTTTCTCACACTTAAATCAGGAAATTTTGAATGTAGTGCACGGTTGTATGGACCACTTTTTTGTCCTTGGCAAACCTATACCATAATGTTTGGATGAAGTATTCATTACTAACTAGCTGTCTGTACCTGCTATTTATTCAGCGAGTGATAAACAGAAACTAACCCAAGAGCACTAGATAGGGAAGTAATGCTACTGGAGTCAATTACCGGAATCCACACACCTTTTGTCTGTGTCAGAATAGGGAGGAGAAAATATGTACAGCCTCAAGGTCTTAAATTACACAATTTACAGTGTTACTCTTTTATAGTGTCATAATTTTCAGGTACATCTGTATAGTGTTTTCACTATTATTTAACTATTATTTATGTCACACATAATAAAGATATTTTAAATTAACTTTAATTTTATATTAGTGTTTTTGGTAATTCCATGCAAACGTCAACCTTACCATAAAAAATAAAGTTTACCAAAGGTTTTTACTATACTGATAGCACAGATGTCATCATTTGGTGGTTCAAATACCCATGTGAGGTCTCTCTTAAAGTTTATTTTAGTGCATGATTTTCTATAGTCTGGTAAGTGCTATTTTCAGGCTTGTCACCTCCATAACAGTACATATTCCTCATAAATAGACACAACAAAATTAAAATAAAGTAACAATTATATGTTCTATGAAGAGCCATCCTTTCTCTATTTGTTTGGTATTATTGTGTCTAGTTTGTGCATTTTAATTCACAGAAATCCGACAAAGTATGTAGTCTCTCAAAAACGGCGTCCTTTTTTGCCACATCCATAACGCATGATTATTTCCCTTTGTAGTTTGTATATTTATTATGTATATATAAATACATACACAGGACAAATATGTTAGATTTATATGTAAAATACAAATAACATACAAATATATATTTTTAAATATATACATATGTGTTATATATAGCCTATATATATATATATATATATATATATATATATATATACCTATTTTAGTTTTAAGAATTATGTTTAGTGCTTTCGTCATTTTTTTGTCACAAGCTAAATAGCAGTATTTTTAATTAATATTTTAGTAATTTAACTAAAATTTCAAATTTTTCTTTTCCATCTGATATTTATTTATTTCATTTGAACTTCACTTAAATAAACAAACTTTAAAAAAAATTGTTTTTGAGTAAATTACACTCTAAACCAGAGGTTCTCAACTCTGGCCCTCGAGGTCCACTTTCCTGCAGAGTTTACCTCCAACCTTGATCAAACTCACCTGCCTGTAACTTTCTAGTAATGATGAAGAGTTTGATTAGCTTGTTCAGGTGTGTTTGATTAGGGTTGGAGCTAAACACTGCAGGAAAATGGACCCCGAGGGCCAGAGTTGAGAACTCCTGCTCTAAACTATGCTGGGTTAAAAAAAAAATCCAGTGCTGGACCCAGCGATTGGGTTAAATGTTTATACATATTTAACTCAATTGTTGCTTAAACATTATTATATTTCTTGCTTAAGATGAACCCAAAATAGGTGGGAAATTAACGTTTATTAACAAGTTCAATAAATGAACATTAGCTGTTGAAGTTGAATAAATAATTAAATAATAAGCTCTTTTTAAATGGCTTAATAATAAATGTTCAACTTTTGATTATTGCTGATGCCTCTGGTAATTATGTGTCTGATTTAGAATTTACAACTTTTTTTGAATTTATTTTAAGCCAGCTGTATAGTAATTTTAAAGAACAGTTGAGGTAAATATAACTACCTAGATTGTTGGGTTAAACATTTAACCCAACCGCTGGCTCAAAACAACCCAGTCGCTGGGTTTGTCCATATTTCACCCAGCATTTTTTTTTAGTGTGTAACAACAACAATCCTGAGTATTTTCCTACCAAGTGTTGTCCTACCACTGTTACTGGCACTATAGTCTCAGCCTCAGGCGTCACGCCCACGGAACGTTGGCTAAACGTCTGATGCATATGGTACACTTAACTGGAAACACTTCAGGAATGTCGAAGTCGTCATCTGATTAGTTGAATTTGATCGGATATCCGGAACACGCGAGTGTCGCGTTTATTTTCGGTCCGCCGGGAAACAAAGCGCAGACTGATTTACTCGCGTTTTGCTAAAAGGTGCTTATGCAGACGCCGTTGTTGTTATACACATTTGCGACGTTCGCGAACAAATTACTGACTTACTGCTTGTTCTCCCTCTTCTTCGTTAACTTTCAATGCTGGTTATTTCAATGACTGACTTGTTGCATGCCAGTCTGTTGTTGTGGGGGCATTTCTACACCTCGAAACGTGACTCTGAACAAAACGAACTGTGATTGGTTGTTTGATATGTCGGTCAAACGGCCTTATGGGCGGGCCTTGGCCAATTAAAGCTGCCATGAATTCCAGACCTTCAGCCGTCAGTCTGAAGGTCTGGCTACGCGAGACTACTGGCACTATGACCTCCCTTAATCACACTTCATGCTCTCTGTTGTGTTATCGTTGCAGCACACACTTTAATGTTGGTATGCATGTACACATGTTCCACTGGAATGTAGGACAAGGTGTATGTCAACACTGCAGCACATAGTCCACGCAGTTAAATCAATATTGCTGTGTGAGTGATTTCTCGTCACCATCTCTTACGCACACACTGCAATACATTTCACAGGAGATGATATCCTATATGGCTGTCTTTGGGCATTTTTAATATTGAGGCTTATTGGATCCATATTCTGCTGTGCATTCACACACAAACATACTCACATGCAATATGTCCACACGCAAGGGCTCAGCATCAGGAAACCCACTGCTTTCTCAGAGAGAACCGAAACAAAGTCCGTCTCAAAAGCATTACAGAGCACGAGACCTATTTGTGCACACAACTATGAAATAATCAAGTTTCCGGACATTAGTAGTGAATATTTAGCATTATCTCTTATTGTTAAGGCATATTGTTACCTTTTAAACTTGTGTGAGCTGTGATTCAGTGAATTACTCATGCTTTACTCTTACACCAGGTGATTTCATGCCTTGTTGTGGTTTGCGTGACAGTTGTACAGTATCACAGCCAAGAGATTGAATATGTATATGTATGGAGAAGAGTCAAAACTCTCCAGGCACATAGGTTTGATAACTTTTCAAGAAAGGCTGTTAAGTATGCATCATTTCTTTCGCCAAAAGCACAATCAATATGTTTTGCAAGAAATATGCAGGTTTGCATTTTTGTCGATGCTGGCCATTTTAAAATGAACATCTGAAACTTTTCTGTATTTGTGTTTGTTCATGTGTGCTTTTTTCCCCCCGCTCCTTATATTGTGTATTCATGCCTCAATAGGTGTCACACACTCATTGGCTACTAAGCAGACTAGGCTCTGAAATATAGTGATATTATATGGGAAGAAAAGCTGTGGCAAAATAAATAAATAAATATGCTATTAACAATTTCTGGCCATTTTGCATCGATTTTCTCTTTTGAAGCTATTTGAGTTAGACTTTATCCAATTTGTGGAGCTTGCACTTAACCCAGGCTTTGTCATTTGCTCTTCGATACTGAATGGACAAGCTCTGCCACTGATTCTACACACACATGTGCTGAAACAAAGTTCAGAAGCTCGGTTTGTCTGTCAAAATGCAACATGCATAAGCAGTGCAAAACTGAATTATAATTTATTATAAAATCAAAAACTCAAGATATACCTAATACATGAAAAAAAAAACATTTAAAAGGACGATAGTCAAGCTCTGCCACTGATTCTGCACTCACATTTGTGTTGAAACAAAGTTCAGAAGTTCGGTTTGTCTGTCAAAGATGTAACATGCAAAGCATTGCAAAAATGAATTATAATTTATTATAAAATCAGAAACTTAAGATATAGCTAAGACATGAGAGGACATTTAGAAGGACAATAGATGAGCTCTGCCACTGATTCTACACTCACATTTGTGTTAAAACAAAGTTCAGAAGCTTGGTTTGTCTGTCAAAATGCAACATGCATAAGCTTTGCAAAAATGAATGATCATTTATTATAAAAACAGACTTAATATATACCTAATACATGGCAAAGGACATTTAGAAGGACAAAAGACAAGCTCTGCCACTGATTCTGCACTCATATTTGTGTTGAACCAAAGTTAATAAGTTTGTCTGTCAAAATGTAACATGCATAAGCACTGCAAAACTGAATTATCATTTATTAGAAAATCAGAAAAATAAGATATACCTAATACATGACACAGAACATTTTATTTTAATTTAAACTAAAAATGATCATCACCTGATTCATCATCACCTTATGAGCATCTAATAAACAAAATAAATATGTAATGTTTGTTCTTATATAATATCATTAAAACATTATTTAATGCTTATCAGATCAGTAGTTCAGAAGCCTGAATTTGTTAACATAATCTTCTCTAAAAGGTTAGATGCGTTACAGGGTTTTCTGGTGGGATTTTGTATAAGTTCATGAGTTTTGATCAGGTGTCAAAAGTCTCTCGCACCAGTGCACCCAAGTAATTTTTCACATTTGCAACACCCTGGTGTTTGCTCAGCACTAATATTAGACATAACGCTGTTACTTCCCGATATTTTGACCTCTGTACAGTGCATTGACAGCAGCTGCTTTAGGATTTTCTTGCTTTGTATGTCTACTAGCAGTCGAAGCCCGATGTTAGCACTGTTGTAGTTACATGCTATGCGAATATCCTTACACATGATGTAAATTCACGTCTGGTTTAGATGTTAGAGAGAGAGAAATGGAGAAGGATTGAGAGATGGGCACATACTAAGTCCACTATGTTCCACCAGTATGATGAATTCCGAAATCATCACATTGGTCACCGATCATCTCAGCGCTTCAGATGCAAAAACTGATCCCGAAACAGTGAAGTCTACTATCAAGCTCGTTCTAGGAAAACAAGTGAATCATGGCCCACTTGATCATCTTCTCACCATCTCTGTTAAGCATCTCATGTGACCATCTTCTTTCATGTTGGATCTTTGAGTACCCATGCCATGACACATCATCTGTTCTGAGTGTCCATTCTTTGAAAATCTTATACAAGGTCAAGTGACGTGGGGATTTTTTTGTCATTGTAATAAACAAGTAGAACAAAGGCTGAAGAAGATACTACTTGTTCCAAGACCTGGATATCAGTACTGTTTGTACAGACTATTATAGCATCTGATACACATGCCTTATATACCTTTTTTTCCCAAAAGAGAGAATGTTTTACCCATAAGTGAAGTTTAATAGTCGATCTTTGAGGAGAAAACAAAGCCAAATAATCTGTGGAGCATTTTATGGGGTTTGTGTGTGTTTGTTTGAAGACAAACTGCAAACCGCTTCATTATTGATTAGGAAGATGCCTGGAAGTCAGTCTTTGCCTCTGCCTTTCTTTCATAACATATGAGAGAGCCAGTTAAATATAGATGAGTGTCATCAGACACACACACACACACACACACACACACACACACACACACACACACACACACACACACACACACACACACTCTCATGCAGCTCCTCCATGGCAAGGTTTCCCACTGCTTTGGCCTTGAGTCACACAGAAACTGGTGCACAGACACAACATACACATATTCAAGGCACACGAACGCTTCCTTGTCCTCATTGTCTGTGGAGTTGACCAGGGTCAAACACTCATCAGGAGTCATCATATGAATGACCAGATTGTGTCGGACACAACCGTGATCTTTCACTTAGACACTAGCGTATTTGCATTAAAGGAACCACTTTGTTGTTGCAGGATTTACATTCAAACGTTTTTCACTTAGAAATTGCTGCTAAACTATATAATTACTACAAAACAGCAAATAACACCTGAGTTAAACTAGAAATTTTGAAGTGGAAAAGCTGAAACAGCTGTTTTTAAGTAGTGAACATGTTTTTTTCCCGGTCATAAAAAGCATATGTGCTCTTAATAAACACATTTTCATGTCTGTGGCATTTGCATGAAACACTAAACGCACCACATGCTAATCCATGTCCAGTCTTTACGCACACAGTAGCGCTGTCATAATCCCAATGTTGTGTCATTGGTCAAAAGCCACCTTATAACACTCTTGCTGTGATGCTCACATTTTATCCATGCTGAGCTTAAGAATCGAGGTGGCGAACAATCACATTTTCTTTTTACTTTAATGTGGCTATTGAGTTTTCTAAAGGCTGTTTCGACTAGATTCTTGATCAAATAACTTTTATTTCAGCATATTTTAAAATGTAATTTATTCTTTTGAGTCCAAAGCTGAATTTTCAGCATCATTACTTCAGTCTTTTCTGTCACATGATTCTTCATTTCTTATCAGTATCAATGTTGAAAACAGTTGTGCTGTTTAAAGGATTAGTTCACTTCTAGAATAATGTCATCCAAGATGTCCATGTCGTTCTTTCTTTCTTCAGTCGAAAATAATTTAAGGTTTTTGATAAAAACATTCTAAGATTTTCCTTCATATAGTGGACTTCAATGGGGATCAATGGGTTGAAGGTCCAAATTGGAGTTTCAGTGCAGCTTCAAAGGGCTCTACACAATCCCAGAATAATGTTCTTATATAGTGAAACGATTGGTCATTTTTAAAAATATTTCAAAAATAAAATAAATTTTATATACTTTTTAACTACATATTTGCACTAGTTCAACCTCACTTATTACAAAGCGAACTTTCAAAGAACATCTGACTCCTTTTACGAAAAAAGGTAAAACAACAATGTCAGACGAATTTGAAGTTGGAGGAGAAAGTGAGAGTTTTTCACCTCACATCAACTTTAAGTGCACATACCAAGAACTAACCACGTGTGACCTTTTCAATGTGAGTATGTAATGTGTGAAGTCAAGCTAGTGCAAGACAAGCACCTGCGGTTAAAACGCATATAGATTTTTAGAAACTGACCGATTGTTTCACTAGATACTATTCACTATTCCTCAGCTGGGATCTTGTAGAACCCTTTGAAGCTGCATTGGAACTGCAATTTGGACCTTCAACATGTTGGCCCCCATTGAAGTCCACTATATGGAGAAAATTCCTGAAATGTTTTCTTAAAAATCTTAAAGGGATGGTTCACCCAGAAATTAAAATTTATTATCTGTTTACCCTCAGGGCATCCAAGATATAGGTGACTTTATAGATTTTAAACTCAAACTGTTACAGTCTGTCAGTCATATAATGGCAGTCAATGGGACCCATGGCTTTGAGAGTCAAAAAAGCAAACACAGACAAAACCAAATTAAACCCTGCGGCTGGTGACGATATATTGTGGTCTTAAGACACAAAACAATCGGCCTGTGCAAGAAACTGAACAGTATTTATATATTTTTTTACTTCTGATCCACCGTAATGTCCAACTGCACTCCACAGATCACTTCTGCGCTTGCATCCTCTATGCCAGAGCACATTGACACATTACACGCCGGCTGTTGTGAATGCGCTTAGGACAGTTGGACATTGTGATGGATCAGAGGTCTTATGACCTCAATGTATCGCCACAAGCCGCAGGATTTAATTTGTTTTTGTCCGTGTATGTTATTTTGACTCTAAAAGCCATGGGTCCCATTGACTGCCATATATATATATATATATATATATATATATATATATATATACACTGACAGATTGCAACGGTTTGAGTTAAAAATCTTTGTTTGTGTTCTACTGAAGAAACAAAGTCACCTACATCTTGGATGCCCTGGGGGTAAGCAGATAAACATCAAATTTTCATTTTTGGGTGAACTATCCCCTTAATTTCATTTTGACTAAAGAAAGAAAGACTTGAATGACATAGGGGTGAGGAGTGAAACGATACTTTAATATATTTGTGGAAACTATGATACATGTTTTTTGTAACATCATAAATGTCTTTAGCAGCACTTTAGATTAATTTAATGGGTCCTTGATGAATAAAAGTATTCATTTCTTTCAAATAAATAAGTAAACTTTACAACTGACCCCAGACTTTTGAACAGTACTTTATGTAGACTGTGGGTTATTGTAAGAACCATATAAACGGCATCAACCCACTCAAAATGAACTTTTGCACTGACAGGATTATCTGTCATTGGTGATCTGCACAGAATGAGCTTAGACCTTGTCTTAGCATTTCACTTCTGCTTAGACCAGATCAACAAGCTTTTACACATTGGACACAGCAAAAACTGTTTTGATGAAGTTACACTATTACTTGATCTTTTTATTATATTTGACTAGGAACTATTTATTTGAAAGATATTATTAATGTGCCCTGTAGTGGCCCAGTATTCATGTAATATGAAAGATATAATGTGTATGTTCTGTTACAAAATGGACATTAGCTGTTTCTTAACTCGTTTCCTTCCTCTTGGGCTTCTTCCTCATTTTTGCACACTTCAACCTAAATCAGAAACAAAGTACAATAGGTCTATCTGCACCATTACAGTAACTTGCACATCGCAGCTTGCAATTTTGCAACAGTGCAAAAAAGGTTTACATAAATGCAAATAGGGGCTTCACTGAACATGTTTTAGTAACAATGCAAACAAATAGCTGAATCTAAATTTTGACTTGAATAAATCAATGGACCATTTGAACTGAAATTACAGAAATTATTCAAACTTACCAACTCTAACGCCTTTTTTATTAGTCATAATTGTCATGGATGATGAATCCAAAGCCATCACAAGTCTAATAAACACAGATGCACACAAACAGATCAGCATGTGGTGTGGAAGTTTTTGGACCATACTTTAGAAGTGTTTGTTTTTCAGAAACTTAATGGACTGTGGATTGACTCCTTGCCCCTGTGTTCTCTGGACCTAATTATTAAATAATTGTAGATGTACGTGTTCACAATTGCTATTTTTACTATGAAGCTTTGATCAGTGTTGTCCAGATCTGCAGGTGGTACAACACAGACTTGTTTAGGTGGTCTGGGTTCAGGCTTTACTGAGTTTTTTGAGGTGAATCCTTTTCTCTTTCTTGTATTTGAGCTTTGTAAGAGAGAGTAAGCATAAAATGAATACTTTTATTCGGCAATGATGCATTTAAATTGATCAAAAGTAACAAAACATTTTAAAATGTTACAAAATATTTCTCTTTCAAATAAATGTTGCTCTTTTAAGCTTTGTTCATCAGAGAATCCTGAAAAAAGCAGTTTCCAAAGAAATATTAAGCAGCATTTTCCATTGGAATACCAAATATTAATGGAATACCTGTATGCAAAAGAGCACATTCAAAAGCTTAAGCTCTCTGGATCAAGTTTATAACTTCCTTGTTCCAGACTGGTTCAGAAAACAACCAGATAACAAATGCAAAAAAAGGAAAACCTCTTCAAAAGTTTCCCTTACTGATTTTCAATATCCTTTATACTTTGTATTTTGCACCAATTACGAAGACCGTCTCAACTTTTATTGACCTGCTATGACATCCGCAACAGAATCAAACTAAGTAGCTTTTCAAACTCCTCTTTATTCTTAGAGTGAACTCTAATAAGTGTCCCGCGGGCTGTGTCGTCTTGAGTCTTGCATGAGGTATTGACCCCTAATGATGCAGGTTACGCAGCACTTGCAGTGCAGAGCTGGAGGTTTGCTCTTCAGGGAACGAAGCTGCTTTCCAAGTACGCAGAAATGAGAAAAGTGAAACTGAGCGCTCACACTCATGCATATTTCAAAACAGACGCTCCCTTAGAGAGAACCAGAAAGAGAGGGAGACAGACTACTACACTCCTCCTCCTTTCTCTCATGTTGCCAGGATACAGTTGAGACACACGCATTTGTACACACATGAAAAGTTCTGTACATAGTTAATTTCTTTCAGTTTTGGAACTGTTATTTAATTCTGTTTCATAAAGTATGTGCTTTGTAATCTTGATTGGTTTAGTGTTTTGTGTTTTTAAAGCTGAAGTACATAATTTCTGCCCCAGGAGTGTGTTTGAATGAAAAAAAAAAAAAGTTTCTTTTTCAAATTCCCGCCCCCAAACTCACACCATTGTTAAGCCACTGTTGCTGTGTTGGGACGAACTGAATCAAACAGAGTAATGCCAAAATCCCGTTATATTTACAGTGACAGCTGACAGCTGTGGTTGCAATGTTTCAAGTAATTTAATACAGGATGGCACATTGGTGCTTGTATATTTTACAACTTTTAATCGTATATATTTAATTAAAGAGAGAGTTTTCCCAAAAATGAAAATCACCCCATGATTTACTCACCCTCAAGCCATCCTAGGCGTATATGACTTTCTTCTTTTTAGACGAATGCAATCAGAGTTATATAAAAAAATGTCCTGGCTCTTCCAAGCTTTATAAAGGCAGTGAATGGATGTTGATGCCTAATAAAGTGCATCCATCCATCATAAAAACTACTTCACACAACTCCAGGGAGTTAACGAAGGCCTTCTGAAGTAATTTGATGCATTTGTGTAAGAAAAATATCCATATTTAAAACTTTATAAACCATAATCTCTAGCTTACGCTAACTGTCGGATGATATAAAGTTAAATGTAAAGGGTCAGAGAGCTGTCAGAATGCGTTCAAAATTTCAAAGACGAACTAAGTTTTTACGGGATTGGAACGACATGGAGGTGAGTGGTTAATGACAAAATTTTGATTTTGGGGTGGAGTAACCCTTTAACCCCCCAAACCCACATGGAGTACTTTTTATGATGGATGGATGGATGCACTTTATTGGACTTCAAAAACTATTAACAGCCATTCACTGCCATTATAAAGCTTGGAATAGGCAGGATATTTTATATATCTATCTCTATATATCTCTATATATCTCTATATATCTCTATATCTCTCTCTCTCTCTCTCTCTCTCTCTCTCTCTCTCTCTCTCTCTCTCTCTCTCTCTCTCTCTATATATATATATATATATATATATAAAACTCTGTATTCGTCTGAAAGAAGCAAGTCGTATACACCTAGGATTAGGGCTGCTCGATATTGGCAAAAATCATAATCACGATTATTTTGGTCAATATTGTAATCACAATTATTTAACACAATTATAACAGGGTCCAAAACTTTATATTAGTAATTAATTTAAAGATAGCAATACAGCAGAAAAAAAGTTTTTTTTTTTTTTTTTTAAAGAAATACTGAATACTTTTATGCAAGTCTAAAGTATGTAATTATATTATCTGAATGTAAAATAAAACAGCGTCTTAACTGTAATAGTTAAACATGCTTTGTTTCTTATTAAAACTATAAAAGTCCTTCATTCAAGAGCAGTGAGTGACTCTTCCCTTTGTATTTTTATTTTATCGTTTTATTAATATTAAACACAAAGACGACAGAAGGAATATTTGTTGCTGCTTTAAGCGCCACACGGATCCAATATACTGTTACACACGTATTTTCCTTCTCAACTGTTTGTTCATTTAAGACATAACTGACAAGGGTTTACATGAATGATCACCAAGTGCCTCATTTTTTAAATATTTTTGCGTGTATTTGACTGTTTAGGCGCACACCTTGGGGTAAAAGATAACTTTACATGTCCGTGTTCTGCTCCGTCTCTGAGCGCATACACAGAACAGCGCAAGTTTTCATACACGCTATTAAAAACACAACATCAAAGAAACATTAATAAATCAATTTTGCTGATTTGCATGTGAAAATAGGCTTTTATGGAGAAGCGAAATCGCACCACTGGTTAGGGGGTGGAATGGGGCGCAATAATCGTTTCATCTCAATTACTGCATTTTTTTTATAATCGTTTGAAGCAGAAAACGAAATCGAAACCGAATTTCGATAAATTGCACAGCCCTACCTAGGATGGCTTGAGGTTGAGTAAATCATGGGGTAAATTTCATTTTTGGGTGAACTATCCCTTTAAGTAATATAATGCTGTTAAGCTTATCTACTTGAACTGCCAAAATCAGCTTTTTTCTGCCCGCCTTGAAATGTATTATTATGCTGCTATATTTTTAAGAGTGTACCTGTAGTGACAACTCACTACAGGTACACTGTTAAAAATAAAGCTTCCAAAATGTTTTTGGTTCCCTAAAGAGCCTTTCATTGAATTTCATCCTCTAATGTGAAAACATTTTAGTAATCTGAAGAACCGTTTTCCACTATAAAGAACATGCATGGATGTTAAAGGTTCCTCATTAAACCATCAATGGCAATATGAATCTTTATTTTTGTAGCATGTAGCACAAAAGAAATCCACATGATAAATTTTACTGTCCATAAAGTATGGTCAATACTTGTATATGAGCATGCAGGATCATGCACACAAATAAACACCATCATAGTGATAAAAATGTTCCTGAAACATCCACAAATTAACAGAAAATGCAGACACGAAACGCCATTGTAAATTTCTAAAAACAAAAATGAGTAGAAACAATTTTCACTCAAAATGATTGTTTACCTCCAAAATTCATACATTTTGCAGTATTTTACAGTAAAATTGCATATAAATTGCAATTTTTGTCCACTGTATATGGCAGATAATTTACAGTTAACCAATTAACAGGTTTTTACTACTTTTATTTTGTACAAATGACTAATTTTTTACAGTGACGGTGTGTTCACACGGGGCGTCAGCGTCAACGCTTGACGGAAGGCGTGGCTGACGCCATGGTCATAGCAGTGTTAGCCAATGAAATTAGACAGGAATGTGATTGGCTGCCACCTGGCTACTGTATTTGCATAGAGCGATCCTGATTGGCTGACGCTTTCCGTCGGCGGCGCTTCACTGGCATTGCTCGCCAGTGAAGCACCGCCGACGGATCCACAATTCTTTTCGGCAACGCGTGACGTCACCCATTCAAAGTCAATGGGAAGCGTTGACGTTGACGCTGACGCCCCGTGTGAACACACCGCGATGGTGCCACAGAGCCGGTGAAAAAAGTAAAAGTAAATGAGAAGTTTAAATGTAATTGCTTCTGTATATTGAGCTGGGATAGAGAAAACATTTTGACTTCTGAAAATGAGCATTTAGCATTTTAGCATAATAATGGGCAAACAGGTTTGTGATTTCAAACCATATGCAAATATTTGTGTTTTCCATCCTAAATTAACCTCGTTGAATTTGTATGTGATAATGAGATATGACTAAGTTTGACTTTGAGGTTGGATGTCAGATGGTTTTCCTGTAGTTCTAGTCTGTCCTTCATTGTGTTTGTTTACATTGGGCTCACCGAAAGCTTCTTTTGACTGGTAATGTAACCTTTTGCGCATGATGGAGAGACCTTGCATCCTGTTTTTGGTCTAGCTTATCAGGTGTTCACTGTTAGCCTTTCTATTTCTCTCTGGTTTTCTCCTTCTATCTCTGGGAGTTGTCATGGTGACAGTGATGCAGACAGCCGGGAACAGCCTGGCTGTCATCTCGGATCTGTCAGTGTGTGTTTGTGTGTTTGTGTGAAAAGACTAGACTGTGCTCATTTCAGAGAGAAAATTATGTAATGTTCTCTCTAAAAACAGAGACAGAGAGGGAGAGAGTGAGCGCCAGCGGCTTTTTTCTGAATCTCTTACTCATAATTATAAAGCAAGTGGCCGCTGTAAAGCTTATACAGCCATTTGTAGCGTTAGGAAGTGGCCTGTGTTGTTTGTGGTTATCAGTCAGGTAGTGTTTGATCATGCTGGTGCATATATAAGATATAAATGGCAATAGCCAACAATACATTGTATGAGTCAAATTATCGATTTTTCTTTGATGCCAAAAATCATTAGGCTCCATGAAGTTCCATGAAGATATTTGGTAAATGTCCTGCTGTAAATATATCAAAAACTAATTTTTGATTGGTAATATGCATTGATAAGAACATCATTTGGACAACTTTAAAGGTGATTTTTTATTTATTTATTTTTTTTTTTTTGCACCCTCAGACCTTTAAGACTGGTTACAATTCTCAAATGTAAGATATAACAGTTTAAAAGTAGCACAAAACATACTTTTTTTTGTTTTAAAACACTTTAATTATCTAAATGTCTCTAGTTTCATTTTATGTATTGATTTATTTGAACTTTTAGAACTTGCTTCCTACAACATGATATTTAGGTTCTGTTTTATTTACTATTAGCCTAACCGTGAGAGTCTCTCTCTCTATTTCTCTCTCTCTCTCTGTCTCTCAGGTCTTAATTGTTGAGTTAGGGGTGGGCAGTAGTAAGCAGAGTCCCTGTGACGTGTGTTGGGGTCGGTGTGTGTGTGTGCGTGCGAGTGTGTAGGAGGGGGTGTGCTATTGGATAACACTGTCTAAAAATACTTGGCTAATCTGCAAACATGAGGCTAAAAATACATCCTCGGCTAGCTTACGCTCTCACAAGTGTAATGAGGGCGGGCCATCCTGAAGGAAAGAGAGGGAGAGAGAGGTAGGGTGGGCAGGAAGTAGTTAGCAAGAGTAGAAATGGAGAGATTTTATACTGCTTATTTATATTCTTCAAATACTTTTTTATAATATTGTTTAGTATCTTTATTTGTTCTGTAGTTAGCCAGGCCTTTTGAAGTGTTCATTTTATGTGTTTAGTAGTTTTGTCAATTAAGAAAAAAAAAAAACAATTAACAACTAACAGTTAATCACTTTTTTTTCTGAAATTAATCACGATTAATCGCGATTAATCCCACTTTACATTAAGGTTTTTAAATATACTTTTATATTACAATAATTTTACATTCAACCTTTAAATTAATAAAGAAACAACATAAAGACAATATATTTTTCATATATTTTTTATGACTAAAGGTGAGTATTACTGATGTCTCTAGGAAATTGTCATTTTCCCCCTAATATTCAACCATTGACTATATCCATTCAACATTACAGTATAATTAAGAGCTATACATTTTAACCTTTATCACACTTTAAAAATGACAGCTTCTAGTTTAAGTCAACTTAAAACAATCTTCACATAAACCTGTTATTTACCTGTCCCTTCAGCAAGTAGGAAATATACAGAAATTGAATAACGTTATCAAACACTAAATACTAAATTAAATATTGATGAATCCTTAAAGGATTAGTTCACCTAAAAATTAAAATTAGCCCGTGATTTACGCACCCTCCAGACATCTAAGGTGCATATGACTTTCTTTTTTCAGACAATTCCAAGTTATATTAAAAATGATCCTGGCACTTCCAAGCTTTAGAATGGCATGGGGGGGTGTTTCTTTTCATCGTTCCAAATCAAGTCCAATAAAGTGCATCCATCTATAATAAAATGTGCCTCACACGGCTCCGTGGGGTGAATAAAGGCCTCCTGTAGCGAATCGTGTTTTTGTGAGAAAAATATCCGTATTTAAAACGTTATAATCACTTGAATCTAGCTTGCGCCAAATAGTCGTACCCGGAAACAGCTCCTCTTGGTTTATATCGAAATCCTCCAACATTTTTCTTTACAAATCCTCGTTTTTTTATATCTAATTCATGGCCGTTGTTTTGTTTTGATCTCTCCACGGCACATTCACTAAGAATTAAAGTGATTCTTACATTTTAAATATGGATTTTTTTCTTACAAAAAAAACACATTGATTCGCTACAGGACGCCTTTGTTCACCCTTCGAAGCCACGTGAGGCACTTCTTATTATGGATGGATGCACTTTATTGAACACCCGCCTATGCCATTCTAAAGCTAGGAAGTGCCAGGACAATTTTTAATATAACTCTGACTGGATTCATGTGAAAGAAGGTGATATACACCTAGGATGCCTGGAGGGTGAGTAAATTTTTGGGTGAACAAACCCTTTAAAGCTACAAAAGTTAATGATTTCCTCTTCTTTTATTTTTCTTTTGTTCTTTAATTACCAGACATCTCAGCAGCTTGGTTATTAGCTTATTTGGCTGCTATTACTTTAAGAGCTGCCACTGCTGAACATAACATGGATCTGACACTCATAATTTCATAAACACTTCATTGTATATGTGCTTGCAATTGAAAGCATGCGCTATGAGTACAGTGTAACGGCTGACAGAACAGGTAAATTAGTTTTTACTAACATGGCCTGACAACAGGGCAGTTCATCTGACCACAGTTTACTGTTGTTCTCCTGAAGCTGCCTTGTCACCTGTACCTTTCCCGCGCTTGTTTGACTAACACCTTGTGCTAAAGTAAAGTTGGAGTGCACATCTGAAAAGTCTCTTAGTTTTGTGGTTGTAAAGACATTCTGCGACTATCAATTGAGTAAACTCAATTCTTGTCAAGAAAAAACACACAGAAGCAGCAGTTGTGAGTGGGGTGGCCAACCCTAGCCCTGCCCCTGCATTAACTGTGTTAAATATTTCTGGAAAAATTAATCGCCTGTGTTAATGTGCTAATTTTGACAGCACTGGTTTAAAGTTACGTGAGAAGTCAACTTTTGAATGTAGGAAAATGTATGTAGGAAAGAGTGTGTATATATATTTTTGCATTCAGTAAGTTTTGCTTAAATAATGATAAAATTATGATGAATTATTTAAAGTTTATTTTATTTTATTTTTATTTTAACCTTGTTAGAATTAGTTAATTTTATTTATCTTTTTTATTTGTCTGTTTTACTTTTAGAAAGTGGCAGAAAGAGGATCGACACATCCTTGTGAAGGCATGTGTTTAGTTAAACAGATGACACAATGTTTACTCGTACACAGGGTCAGTGAGTTTTGATATTGATTTAGTTGATAGTTGCGCTGTGAATATGCGGATAGGAATTTGATCTCATGGAAAGAGAATGCAGTTGCAAAAGTCGTTTTTTGAGCATGCTAAAATTCCTCATTAGTTCCTCATTAAGCTCAAGGTTTGCTTGTAGCTTTGGATAAGTATGAGAGCTAAGGAGAGAAAAGAGATTGCTTTATAAAAGTGCTCTCTTTTAAAAACAAGTCTAGGTGTTTGTATATCTGTATTGGTTTAAGGTTATTATAGCATGCCCACTTCAGCAAATCAGCTTGGGAAGTTTAGCAGGGCACACAGAGCTCCAGCTACATTAAGTTTTCTACCAGTTTGTTTGCTTCGTTCTTGTTTCATGCTGTTTGTGCAGTTATCTCTCGTAAAGTGTGGGCGAGAAGACATTGTTGTACTTCTCACGAGTTGTGTACTTACACCATCTCCTCTAATTACTGCGACACCGTTAAACCCAGAGCAGGAGGCCGAAGTGAGCGACAGAAAGTGGCTCCAGGGAAACATACCTCTGTGTTCTGCTTCTATTGATCTTGAACTGTGGTCAAGCGCTGTTTAGGTGCTGTCTTCTGCAGTATTTGCGAACTTCTGCACGAATACTGGATGTGTTTAACGTTTAAACTGGCAAATGTGTGATTTTAGACAGCAGGGTGAGCCAGAAAACTAATGGGGCAGGAGAAATGGCAGACAGTCTAACATTTTTATTTATTTATTTATTTTTTAAATGTCTGGCCTCCCAGATGTAGCAAAGAAGACTATATTCCTGCTCAGAGCTGATCATGTGCACACAAACACTAACACACAAATCTTAATGACTTTTATGATTTTAAAAGTGGCGATAACAGGACTGTGATAACCAGTGTTGTTAATAACTAAAATTAAAACTAAAATCAGTTTCACTGATAAAACTGAAATAAAAAGAAAACATAAATATTTGAACTTAAAGTGCTTAAAGTGCTTAACATACTTGAATTTGACTTTTTGTCAAATAAAGCCCTGAAAAACCCTTGAAAATAGCAATATTCCTGAAGAGGTACTTCAAAAGTGCTTGAATTATAGAAAGAAAGAGTATCTATTAGGGCTGGGCGATATGGCCTAAAAATAAAATCCACGATTTTTTTCACAAAAAATCCGATTTACGATTTAAATCAATTTTTTCCCCCCTACTACTTTTAGCATGTAAAGAAACCCAGCTTTTCCACAATATATATGGGCACCATATATTTTGCAATATACATTGCAACTGCATCAGTGATCGCTTTCCAACAGGCCCCATTCTTATCATACTGCACACAGTAAATGTTTGTAAGACAAATAAATATGAGATGGGAGGAAAATGTATATTTCCATGCTTTTCTCTTGCACTTACATCATATACAAAAATATACAATTTTGAACACAGAAATATTAAATGATTTAAATAACTGAAACGATCTGCCAGCAGGTGGTGGTAAGACACTGATTTAATTACTGAATCATTTCATCCATTTGATTCGTTCGAACAGATGGTTCATTCAGGAATAAATCAAGACTCTTTATGAATGGGAAATTGAATCATTTCACTAGATTCGTTTAAAAACGCACGTTCATTCATAGACGAAACACCGCTGTGTTTGAGTGGAGATGCGCAGCGTCTCAGCTGTGACTTGTTTCAGACCACTTTTGACGACGAAATAGAGCAAAATCAGGCAATAGTGTTATAGTCACTTAATAATAGTGTAAGTCACTTAATAATAACTTTTTGTTTATTTAACATTTATAATAAATCAATATCTCGTTTACAAACTCCCTTAAAAATGACTAAAAGCTGTCTCTCATCTTAGTTCGCAATATCACAAAGCTCTATTATAATAAACGAAGCTACTGCCCATTCAGTCTCTTATTTACACTCTCTACACTTGAGATACATTTGTCAACGTGCAAAACACATAGAAACCTTTAAAGCTCCACTCAGCGCAAATACAAATATGCTGGTCGGGTCAGTCGCACATGGTGCTCCTAAATATTTTTTCATAGTCGTACGCAGTAGTTTTTTTTTTTTTTTTTGCCCTTGAACTGCTGGTCGCACCGGTGCGACCTAAGATTCTTTTTAGTCGCACCATTGAGAAATTAGGTCGCACTCTAGAGCCCTGATATGCAAATAATTCGCCATTGTCTTCAATCATCTCTCTACTCTGTTTATGTGGTAAGTGAAATTGTATACTGTAATGTAACAGGCTAACTTGCTAGCAAGCAGCTAATCATGTCCCCTTAGTGACCAAGAAGTTCTTTGTGGCGAAAGAAGATTCTTCAGATTATAAAAAGGTAAGAAAGAGATGGTTCTTTAAAGAACCTTTGACTGAATGATTCTTTGTGGAACCAAAAATGGTTCTTCTATGTCATCACTGTGAAAAAAACCTTTTAAAGCACCTTTATTTTTAGGAGTATAAGTTAGTAGTACTGACAGTGTTGTGTAAACATGACTGAAATCAATTGAGTAACTTATGCTGGAACCACCCCGATTGATTCAAACTCTTGACTTCGATCACATATATAATAAATTAAAGCTGAATCAAAAACAAAACAACAAAAGCACAAACATAGCTCATTAAAATATTAGTAAATACTACAATAGTATTTAGTTGAAGTACTTGATTTTGGCATTCTGCGATTTTCAGATATTATTGTATAATGACAACCAAACCAACGCTGTAATGCTTTCATGTCTCATGTTTCTCTCTGTGGTGTTTTTCTTCTCACATGATATAATTATTTCGACTCAAATCAATATTTCATGTCCATTTACTTGTGTATTTGATAAGTAGTCATGTAATAAATAGGATAATATACCCTGCTAAGGTTTATTTGGTGATGATTACTATCTGACTGTACATTATCCCTCACTTCTAGGTGATATTGTATGGTTATTTTAAAAGATTCAAACATACGTGGGTATTATAATGGCTTCAAACATGAGTTTGGAGTTAGAAGCATCTATTTCAAATACACCGGAGTATATCTAAATCTACTTTTTATTGCTTAGTCAAGATGCTTGTTGAAGAAGGCCTATAGTGTTCACTTAACTCGCTTTTCTGTGAGACCCTAGTGCTTTTCTTAAGTACATATGGTGTATATAAATTGGGATTTCTCACAGGTAAATGATGAAATGTCAACAAGGAATGTCTGTTAACTCAACCAGATCTACTCTCGCTGTGTAGGTGCCTTTTATAGCAGTGAAAAGAAAATTCAAAGGCAGTAGGATGGTAAAATCAGTTGTTTGTTTGTATGTCATGTGCTTGTTGGTGTGTGCCGATACACTTATTGACCAAATACCCGGGGGACCATGAAAAAGAAATGGGAAACCGAAAATTTGGGATATCTTCATTCAGCACCACACTGCTACTGCTGTATCTCTCCACAAATCCTTCTTTAGACTAAATCCACACACTTTTAGTCTCTATTTCAGTCAAGTTGGCCTTCTTTTCCAACATTTGACAGACGTAGCTCAAATAGTCACTTCAGTCAGTTGAAATAAAGGTGAGTGAAGTTATATGTTTCAAAACGCTAGCTTTGGCGTCTTGTTAAACAATAATGTTCTAACAACGAATGACGTTTTTAGTGCTCAAGCGAGAGGGAAGGAGCCATCTGATTATCAGCAGCTCACAAGAGATGAGGACACTCGAGGGCAGTTCAGTTCACGGTTCTTCTTAGGATTCAGTCTTTAATGGTGCTTTGCTTTAGTGGTCTCGTAAGCACAAAAACCCTCCTTTACGCAAATAGGTGTTAGCAAAGGATCATTAGCACTTTCTGCCTTTTAAATATATGTGTAGCTGAACAGAACAGTCATGGAAGGTATTAAGTCAGATAAACTGAAGTGGAAAAATACAACTCTTTTCACAATTGTTTTAATTGAAATTTCAATGTATTGCTGGCATAATTAGAAAAAAAGAATGGACAGAAACATAACTCAAGAATGTACTTACAGGATGTTTTTCATTTCCTTTGGAAGGGTTTGAATTCTAGTATTCCCTATATGAAGGTATTGCCCTTTTATTTCTATACTGTTTGTGGTTTCATGCTAAACCACCTGTGAAACTGTGTTGACCTCAAACTTAGTACATTTGAAACTCTGCTCCAGTTAGACCCCTGATGGATAAGCTTAAACAATACACATCCCCCAGCAGGTTTGAGTTTGATCGAAACACTCAAGTCAATATAGCCACAAAGGATGATGAATGTGGAACTCAGGTTAATTTAAGCCTGGACCAAATAATCTCTCTGCAGTGCAAGACTTCTCATTTCAAGAACATTGATATGAACAGTTGATAAGTGGAGAGGAATGTTATAGCTTTGCTTGTGTCTTTGTTTGCTGGGATGTTATGTTGTTGATGCTTTGAACATTAAATGGGGAGAAGAGGGGGAATGGAATTGGGAAACGAGGCAAGCCAGACTCTAACTCGCAATGCGCGTTTGACTCCTCAACCACATGCACATCGTTTTTGTGTTGTGTTTCTTTCATTTGTGATTGTTTTAGCTTAAAGGATTAGTACTTACTCCCATGTCATCCAAGATGTTTAAGTCTCTCTTTCTTTAGTTGAAAAGAAATTAAGTTTTAAGAGGAAAACAGTCCAGGATTTTTCTCCATATAGTGGACTTCAATGGGGATCAGCAGGTTGAAGGTCAAAACTGCAGTTTCAGTGCAGCTTCAAAGGCTTCTACATGATCCCAGCCGAGGAATGCACTCTTAAAAATAAAGGTTCCAAAAGGATGTTTTTGCAGTGATGCCATAGATGAACCATTTTGGTTCCCCAAAGAACCAGTGATTGGTTCTTAAAAGAAGAACATAGGGTCTAAGTAAGTAATTATATACTTTTTAACCACAAAGCTTGTCTTGCACTAGCTCTGCGATGCTCGTCTATGATTTCATGCATTATGTAATCATGTTGGAAAGGTACTTTGGTTCAAAAAGGTAGAATAGGGCAAAAAAAAATTCTCCCCCAACTTCAAAATTGCTGGAGATGGTTGTTTTACTTGTTTTTGTAATGGGCGTTTGACTTTCTTTGCATGTTTGCTTTGTAAACACTGGGGTGACCTTTCCAATGAGATTATGTAATGAGTGAAGTCAAGCTAGTGCAAGATAAGCATTTGTGGTTAAAGTTTTTTTTAGAAAATGATGATCGTTTTGCTAGATAAGATCCTTATTCGTTGGCTTTCCTTTGGGATTGTGTAGAGCCCTTTGAAGCTGTATTAAAACTGCAATTTGGACCTTCAACCCACTGATCACCATTGAGGTCCACTACGTGGAGAAAAATCCTTTGAATGTTATCCTCAAAAAACCTTAATTTCTTTTTGACTGAAGAAAGAAAGACCTGAAAGTTCCACAAATCTTTAGGAAATTGTCAACTTTGCAATTGATTTTACCAGAGCTTCTTTAAGTTGACATTTTTTTTTCAAAAGCAGATGAGAGATCTGTGATGGTCGTAACCAGAGATGGTCTCCATGTTTTTTTGTTTTTTTTGTTTTGTATAATTTAATTAACCACTGATTTTTAAATAGGGGCTAAAAGACCGGTAACTTAAAACCAAAACAGACAAAAACTAAATCATGATGTTCTGTTTATGGAATCTTTAGCAAAGCACAAAATTATTATTATTTTTTTATGTTTTCATATGATGTCTAATTTATATGGAAGCCTGTTTCTGCCACTGACTAAACAATTAGAAAGGTATTGAAGTTTTATCTCACAATTTTGACTTTTTTTTTCTTGCAATTGCGAGTTTACATCTCACAATTCTGACTTTTTTTTCTCAGAATTGTTAGATATAAACCCACAATTGCGGGAAATAAAGTCAGAATTGCGAGAAATAAAGTCAGAATTGCGAGAAATAAAGTCAGAATTGCGAGAAATAAAGTCAGAATTGCGAGAAATAAAGTCACAATTCTGACTTTTTTCTCACAATTGTGAGTTTGTATCTCTTGACTTTTTTTTTCTCAGAATTGTTAGATATAAACCCACAATTGCGGGAAATAAAGTCAGAACTGCGGAAAATAAAGTCAGAATTGCGGGAAATAAAGTCAGAATTGCAAGATATAAAGTCAGAATTGTGAGAAATAAAGTCAGAATTGTGAGAAATAAAGTCAGAATTGTGAGAAATAAAGTCAGAATTGTGAGAAATAAAGTCAGAATTGTGAGAAATAAAGTCAGAATTGTGAGAAATAAAGTCAGAATTGCGAGAAATAAAGTCAGAATTGCGAGAAATAAAGTCAGAATTGCGAGAAATAAAGTCAGAATTGCGAGAAATAAAGTCAGAATTGCGAGATATAAACTCAATTCTGACTTTTTTCTCACAATTGTGAGTTTGTATCTCTTGACTTTTTTGTCAGAATTGTTAGACATAAACTCACAATTGCGAGTTATAAAGTCAGAATTGCTATATAAAGTCAGAATTGCTATATAAAGTCAGAATTGTGAGAAATAAAGTCAGAATTGCAAGATATAAAGTCAGAATTGCGAGAAATAAAGTCAGAATTGCGAGAAATAAAGTCAGAATTGTCAGAAATAAAGTCAGAATTGCGAGAAATAAAGTCAGAATTGCGACATATAAAGTCAGAATTGCGACATATAAAGTCAGAATTGCGAGAAATAAAGTCAGAATTGCGAGAAATAAAGTCAGAATTGCAAGATATAAAGTCAGAATTGCGAGAAATAAAGTCAGAATTGCGAGAAATAAAGTCAGAATTGTCAGAAATAAAGTCAGAATTGCGAGAAATAAAGTCAGAATTGCGACATATAAAGTCAGAATTGCGACATATAAAGTCAGAATTGCGACATATAAAGTCAGAATTGCGACATATAAAGTCAGAATTGCGACATATAAAGTCAGAATTGCGAGAAATAAAGTCAGAATTGCGAGAAATAAAGTCAGAATTGCAAGAAATAAAGTCACAATTCTGACTTTTTTCTCACAATTGTGAGTTTGTATCTCGACTTTTTTGTCAGAATTGTTAGACATAAACTCACAATTGCGAGTTATAAAGTCAGAATTGCGAGAAATAAAGTCAGAATTGTGAGAAATAAAGTCAGAATTGCGAGAAATAAAGTCAGAATTGTGAGAAATAAAGTCAGAATTGCAAGATATAAAGTCAGAATTGCGAGAAATAAAGTCAGAATTGCGAGAAATAAAGTCAGAATTGTCAGAAATAAAGTCAGAATTGCGAGAAATAAAGTCAGAATTGCGAGATATAAAGTCAGAATTGCAAGATATAAAGTCAGAATTGCGGGATATAAACTCACAATTCTGACTTTTTTCTCACAATTGTGAGTTTGTATCTCTTGACTTTTTTGTCAGAATTGTTAGACATAAACTCACAATTGCGAGTTATAAAGTCAGAATTGCAAGATATTAAGTCAGAATTGCTGGACATAATCTCACGATTGTGAGTTATAAAGTCCAATTCTGAGGAGAAAAACAGACTTATATGTTCAAAGAATTGAGTTCTGAGTTTATATCACACAATTCTGACTATTTTTAACCGCAATAAGAGTTTATATTATTTCTCAGAATTGCGAGTTTATATCTCACAATTCTGACTTTATAACTCGCAATTGCTAGTTTATATTTCACAATTCTAAAAAAAAAAAGAATTGTAAGATAAAAAGTTGCAATAACCTTTTTTTGTGAGTGTCTTAATTAGATCAAACAAATAATAGTGAAGAATAGTGTATGAGTTTATTACTTTGCATTTATAATTTCTATAGATGGGGTATTTGTATCATTTGTCAAGTTATGTGTAATGTTGAACTGATGATGGAGACAGACACTGAGGACAAACAGAGACCTATACAAAAGAGGAAGTAAGGACACTGACTGTGACTTGTACATCCATTCTGAACACTATGAGAGTGTGTGAGAGGTCAGAGTATGGCATGGCTTGACGGTTGCGGTTTTGTGTGTATGTATTAGCAGTTATATAATGGCAGCAGTGAGCTCGCACCCACAGACAGTAAGAAGATTACACTGCATGTGCCTGAGACACAGGTCCACTGCTGCAAACCCCCTACACCAACACACTTCAACTCTTACTCTATGCAGTCTTAACTCTTGTGTACTGATGCGTCAAATCTCTCTCTCTCTCGGACTGCCGCTAACACACATGCGCACACACTCAAAGTCTGCGTTTATGTAACTCGCAATCCGAGCGATCTGCTTCATCTCTCTCATCTCCTCACCTTTGCAGGGCTTTCAACCCACCAAACATTCTCTCTCTCGTCTTGATCTCTCTTCTGCCTCAGATTTTTTGCTTTCCCACTTCTCTTTTTCCCCCCATGCACCTTATGTTTTGTTTGTTCTGTACGTTTGCAGTATTATTGAACATAGCCTTGCAAACCTTCTTGTGTTGAGTGCTACTACATGCTGATTTTCAGGGCAGCTGTGTGAAGTAAACACCTAATAGTACACTGCAAATAGTACACCAAACATACTGGATGACATACTATTTCAGGTCCATTTTATATCTAGAGCTTTTCAGGCTAATATTTCTTTGTGGTACAAAAGAGGAACGGGATGCCACAACAGTTTGAGTTTTTAGTTTCTTGTAACATTCATCTGGGAACGCAACATAAGCTATTTCATCAGAGTTGTAAGGCAAATCGTTTATAAACCTATGTAAACATAGGAGAATACAGCAATATCGTTCTCAATATGCTAACTGTAAAATAAAAGTTTAAACCCTCACTCTGAGTTTAAACGTTTTGAGGTCCGAATATTCAAGAAATTACAGTGGCTGTAGGTTTTCTATCAAAAAGTAATGCCAACAAGATTAGGTGGATATTTGAATTAAATGATGTTTGGTCAATATTAAACAAGGATTAGATCGTGCAGTAAAGTATAAAAACAATTGTCAGGTTTTTGCTGCCCTCTGCAGTCATTTGATATATACATAATTTTGCTTATTATACATAATACTTATTTTAAGTTATGTTCACTAAAACTATATGATTACTTGTTACTTAATTTTAACAAATTATCATTGCCTCATTGCTATTATATATATATATGTGTGTGTGTGTGTGTATATATATACACATATATATATATATATAAACTTTTTGCAAACAATGGCTGCATTTGCAAGTATGATCAAGTCAAGGAACTTTTTTTGGAGCCAGTTGATATTACCACTGGTTTATTCCTCTCACTGGAAATGAAAGGTCAAGTTCATAACATTCTGAACTGGCTCATGTTTGTGTTCATTTAAAAAATAAATACAGGACAGAATGTCTATGTTAAATACATAGACTGTAAAAAATATGGACGTAGTATCCGTGACGTCACCCGTAGGATTCTGAAGCGCTATTTTGAAGCCTGTAGTGGGCGGGATTCGGCCGTCGCCATCTTGGAATCGCGTCACCGCGTGTCACTCCCGGATAATCAAAAATGGGCAAAAAGGCGGGACGTGGGTGGAGCTGGTTGCTGAAACCACGCCCTCCTAGCACGACAGTGGTGACAGCAGCGGCAATCCCCCTGTCACTCAAGTGGCCACGCCCTTAATTATGCTGAACTTTAAGGCTTAATATAACTTAAACGGATGAGTTATAAAAAAATTCACCCCCCTCACAGTTGACATGAAGAGTAAAACTAGCTATATAGACCAAAACCATTTTTTGAACCAGGCTGTAAACATACTTTTTTCTGCTGTAAAGTTGGGCATTTTAACATGTTGAGTCAATGGGACTGACTCCCTTTTGCAGCCAGTCTCTAGCGGTCAGTCGATGAATTGCAGTTTAAGACACTTCCGTGTTGGATTCAATAGAGAGAGCGGGAGGTTGCCCCTTGGTTAAATAGTGCAATAGATAAATGAGTGTGTGTCTGGAGCAGATGGATTGTGTTAGTGGCCCCTAATGGCTTGGAGGAATGGTGCAAAGTTGTGATACAGTTAGTGTGAGTACAGCTGTTTCTTTTTGCGGATGTGTGGACGAAACATCCTTTCTACCTGTTTGTGTGTGTTTGATTGCTGTTGAGTTAGTGTTTATATACAATGTGTATTTTATAGTATTTTGTATCTCCTTATCTTTAATGTGATGTTAATTTGTCGAAAAGAAAGCTGCTCTGATTTGATGTGCTCATACTAAAACAAAATCTTTTAAAGGGATAGTTGACCCAAAAATGAAAATTCTGTCATTAATTACTCACCCTCAAGTCGTTTCAAACCTGTAAGAACTTTGTTTATCTTCAGAACACAAATTAAGATATTTTTGAAATCCTAGAGCTGTTTGACCCTGCATAGACAGCAATGCAGCTACAAAGTTCAAGGCCCAGAAAGAAAGTAAGGACATTGTTAAAATGGTCCGTTTGACATCAGTGGTTCAACCATAATTTTATGAAGCTATGAGAATACTTTTTGTGCACAAAGTAATAAGAAGTAATCACTTTATTTAACTTTATTCATGGACTGGGGTCAGAACGCTTCCGGATTTAATCAAAAACAACTTAATTTGTGTTCTGAAGATGAACAAAATTCAGGTTTGAAACAACATGAGGGTGACTAATTAATGACAGAATTTTCATTTTTGGGTCAACTATCCCTTGTAAGTAAATAAAGAATGTCATGAATAATTAGATTCATCTCTTTTTTTCCCCCCCATGTTTTTCATGGCACTCTCCTGCTCTGCTTCTTAATGGGTACAGGTAAGAGTTATTTTGGTTTTACATATTTATTTGAAGAATCTTTTAATTTCATGTTATTTTTCTGAGTATTGATTTCCAGCATTGTGAGACAGTGATGAAATGCTGCTGTTTGTTACCAGAGCCTTTAATCAGTTTGCACTGTGAACTAAATTTATTTATTCTGGGCAGCTGTCAGGCTACTGAAAATATATTAAAACTTTTAAAACATACACCACTTTTCAAAAGTTTAGGGTTAGTGAGACTTTCTTTCAAGAAATTAATACTTTTCTTCAGCAAACAAACATGAAATTGATCAAAGGTGACAGTAAAGACATTGTTACAAACAAATCCTATTCAAATGAACAGTGTTGTTTTTAACTTTGTTCATTCATATCCTGGGAAAAGGTATCACTGTTTCCACAAAAATATTAAGCAGCACAAGTTAGAATGATTTCTGAAGAGTCATGTGACCCAGATGGTATAAATCACATATTAAAATAGAAAACAATTATTTTAAATTGCAGTAATGTTTCACAGTATTACTGTATTTTAATTAAAAAAATGCATTGAGAGTGTATTTTGGTGTATTTACTAAAACTTCAAACATGTTTGATTAATATTAGCAACCTAAGAAGGTTGGAGGGAAGTTTGTGTTCTTCCTGTGCAAGTTTGTTTTGCACTATGCACAAATCTTGCAAAGTGGAAGTTTATTATGCCTTGCAGATACTTTTGAGTTTTTTTTGTTGTTGTTCAGGACTTCCCCCTTTATATTTTCAGGACATTTTTAATGTCTTGATTTGACAAAATATTTATCAGCATTAAATATAAGCTTTGTATGTTGTATTTGTGTGAAGCAATTTGTTAGATGTATATTTTGTTACTATTACTACACTCTTAAAAATAAAAGTGCTTCATGATACCATAGAAGAACATTTTTTGTCTAAATGGTTCCATAAATAACCTTTAACATCTGAAGAACCTTTCTGTTTCACAAAAGGTTCTTTGTTGTGAAAGAAGGTTCTTCAGATTATAAAAAGGTAAGAAAGAGATGGTTCTTGAGAGAACCTTTGACTGAATGGTTCTTTGCGGAACCAAAAATGGTTCTTCTATGGCATTGCCATGAAAAACCTTTTAAAGCTTTATTTTTAAGAGTGTCCTTGTTACTACAAAGTATATATTTCACAAAACAAGGGCCACAAGTATATTTTTAACACAGTATTGGTATCAAGTTGCTGTATATAAAATTATACTTATTACATTTTGTACAATGTAGCATTTTTGCTTATTTTGGTTCACTTGCACAAGGCATAACCAGGTGTAAACCGGTTCTCGATGGTGTCAGATGTGTGTAATACAATCTGAGAGTTTTTTTTATGCATGATAATGTAGAGCTTGGCGTGATGATAATCGTGATAATGATGATGATGATAACCGTAATCCTTTTATTATGACGCTCAAACACTGATATCACTTCTCATCTTCGCTATGTTCTGTGTGAGGTTTTTTTTAGGTGTGTTTGAGGTGTGACATTTATCTGTTTGTATGAGGTTAAGACTTGTCATGAAACGTGATTTTGGGTTTCCGGGGATCTTTCATCTACAAATAATATCGACCGGAATCACTTTGATTTGTCTAAAGATGTACGGGAGTATCACTATATTGGCTTAGCTACTGTGCATACAGTATGATATGCACATTACAACAGTAGTTGCAGTTAATAAATCATTTTGGGATGGGAAATAGTCTGAATTCTGAAATATTGGCAAAGTGATTGAAGTGCAATTGATACATAGTAGCACTGGATCTTTTTGAAATACAGAAATGTCAAGTATTTAAGCCCTGCCAAGTCTATTATCACTGAAATTCATTTTGTGTCTTGTTTTGTTAAAGCAAATAACCAAATAATTCCAACAGACTGGCAGAAATCCACTTACAGTGGTTTATGAGGCAACATTGCTTCATAGACTGTTGTTATAGTGCATTTCTGTCAATCTGTTTGTCAGTTTCATTTTAAAAACAAACTACTTTCTCTTTTTGTAGTGATGGACAGCATTTTTCAAATGCTTTGTCAGTTATTTTTAACCCGGAAGCCATTATCTGACGACATGCAGGTTTAGCTGCATTTCCACTAAATCTTCCCTGTTGATGGTTGCAGTACGTCTAGCTGTAAAGTTCATTTCCTGGAAAAAAGTGATCTACCTGTCTAAGTATTTTAGTTATTTTAAGTTCCCTGTTTGACCTGCTCAATAGCATTAGTTATAAAGCACAGAGCCTAATGGAGCATTATAAGACTTGAGGCGTTTTCTTAGATTGACCTGATTGGATGAAATGTTTGGCTGTTGCTATCATGCAAACTGTAAACAGGTTTGTCTCTAGAATATTTTGAGATATATCAGCGTGCTTTGTTTTTGTAGCCATTGATCTGACACAGTTTTATATGAAAATATGTTTTGAAATGGGACAAAATGTCAGTGTAGAGACAGTTGTGCAAGTTATTTTTTGTGCTATCTTTTCAGTAAACTTCTTGACACATGGTCCTCTCTTTTTAGCTCTTTCTGTGTTGCCTCACTCACTCACACACACAAACACATACACACAGACACACACACACACACACACACACACACACACACACACACACTGCGCCCCATGCAGCCACAGGAATGTGTGTGGAGGAAGAACTGGCAGGAGAACTGCCCTGAACTTGTTTCATCCAGTACTCTCTCAATCTCTCTCGCCCTCTCCTGTGCTCTCTCTCTCCCCCTTAATATTTTTTCTCAAAATTTCTGTTTAATTTTTCCCAATTCTCTTATATAGAACAGAAACTATACAAGTAGATAATGTTAAAAAATTAAGAATTGTTGGCAAAATCGCATTGCTCAATATACCTCTGGCTTTTAAGGTACAAGAGCCGATTGGCTTCTCTGTTATGTTGTATGTTGTGTTCTGTTTTTTGTTTAGTTTCATTTTTGTTCTGTTTTTTGACCGGCACATTTAATGATGATCTAATTTTCTGCTTTTTTTGGTGCACATTTTACAACCAATCAACTAGACAAATTATTTTTGATCACTAAATTTATTCTTAACTAACATTCTTAAGTGATTCTTCACAATGTCAATGAACATCATGGAGGAAGGGCTTTCGGATGTTCCGTGCACCGTTTTGCACAGAACAGGAAAAAGAGGCAAAAATATGGCTGGGACAGTGGTTGGGAAACGTGGGCAGCAGTTTCCCTTTTCCCACTGCCTCACCCTCCATTTGCGCCATTTGGCTGTTGCTTTGTGCCGCTTTGTCTCTCTTTGTGTTTGTGATTTTTAGTTAAAGGGATAGTTCACCCAAAAATTAAAATTCTATCATTAATTACTTACTTTCATGTTGTTCCATACCTGTAAGACCTTCGATTATCTTTGAAACACAAAGATATTTTTGATGAAATCCTTTCTGACCCTGCATAGACAGCAGCACAACTACCACATTTGAAACCCAGAAAGGTAGTGAGGACATCGGTAAAATAGTCCATGTGACATCAGTGGTTCAACCGTAATCTTATGAAGCCACGAAAATACATTTGGTGCATAAAGAAAACAGAAATAAAGACTTTAATCAACAATTGTTTTTTTCCATGTCAGTCTGCTGAGGCAGAAGCCGGCATTCTGACGTAGAACCTGGATGCGCTGTGCCTTGTTTACAACAGAAGACGCATTCTGTACATAAAACGGTATTCGTAAACACGTCTGAAGATTTCAACAGAAAGGATGACTTGTATTTTTTTTGCCCAGCCTTAAGGCCTCGATATACTTTAAGTGAAATCGAAGAATGAACTAATGTGACATCACTTTTTTCTGGGAGTTTGAAACTGCTTGCCAAAGCAAACATTCCAGAAATGTTCATTCTGGCTGCACAACACCTTACTACAAATTGGTCCATGACAGTTATGTCAGAGGAGGTGTGTGTGCTGAGGCTCCGTCTTTTTTACATGGAATTCTTCTTTGGGTTCATTTCGTCTTTAGAGGTGAGATGTCCACGGGTAAAAAACATGAACACAGTGAAGATCCGCTTTATAGTAGCAAAGTTGTGCTTCTGATGAAATTAGACATTTGTTTTTTTTTCTCGTGTTTAATACTGCTGATTGCTTTATTTTGAATAAAGTGCCATGTAAATACTCATGACATGACTTGCAGAGCTAGAGCATATATACCAATGTTGCTATGATCGGATGCTTTTTTATGAAAGTTCTTGCAGTTTTCTTTATTTTCGTTGTGTTTATTTGGTTACTGAAAGGAAATAAATAGCACATATTTACATATTCATTTAAACATAGCTTTCATCAGAGTAGGGGGTGTCGGGATGTTCGATAAAAGTATACCGCTTCTCCCGTATTTTAACCTTCGTTTTACCCCTAAACGAAGAACGAAAAGGAACTTGAGTATATCGTGGCCTTTACTTGAACCATAATATACAGACGATGAACTAAGAGAGGTGGATGTTCTTTGTCAGCATGCTGGCTCCTGCACACGTGTTGTGCTACTCTTGTAAATGTGCATCGAATAATGATAGGGTAAAGAAGAAATTGTTGAATAAAGTTGTTTCTGTTTTCTCTGCACACAAAAAGTATTGTCATAGCATCATAAAATTATGGTTGAAACACTGATGTCACATGGACTATTTTACCGATGTCCTTACTATCTTTCTGGGCCTTGAATGTGGTAGTTGCGTTGCTGTCTATGCAGAGTCAGAAAGCTCTTGGATTTCATTAAAAATACCTTAATTTGTGCTCCGAAGATGAACGAAGCTGTTACAGGTTTGGAAAAACATGAGGGTGAGTAATTAATGACAGTATTTACATTTTTGGGTAACCTATGCCTTTAAAGAAGCTACATTTCGCTACTATTGTTGATTCCAAATTTGATGCATGTTATTTAAAACACTCTTCACAAACAGTGATTTTAGCCTTTATCCATTCAAGCAGACAGAAGCTGTACATAACCTGCTCTGTACCTACATGAAAACAGCTTCCTGGGGGCGATACCAAGATGGCTACCGAGTGAACTGATTTGTCTTAGAGATTTTGTCATATAGCCTTTACTATCCACCCCCCATGTCTCCCTCTGTCTTTCGAAGACAAAGGACATGTGAATGACAGGGAGTAAGAGGAAGCCGGCAGACCCCCAGGGAGCAACTACGTGGTCGGGGGCGGTGGGTTATGAGGTGTTTGCCGTGCTTTGTGTGTGTGTGTGTAACCCCAGCCATCTACATCTGCTTTAGAAGTGTGGCTGGGAGGTGTTCGTGTTCAGCAACGGAAGGGGTCAGAAAGAGTGTGCGTGTCTGTGTGAATGCCCGCGTCTCTCCCTGTCACGATAAGTAGCCCTCCTCCTTTCGCTCATTGACACAGCTTCTGTAATCAAACTCTCTCCCGCCTTCCCTCTACAAACCGACGATCTCATTGGCTGAGACTCTTGTCTGTCCTAATTGGCAGCTGGCAGGATTTTTGTATCGACAATGCCCTGTGTGTGGTGACGTGCTTACCGAATGCCCTCAGGCGGCTTCTCAAATGCCAAGTGAAGCAGAGAGAAATGAGAGAGATCTTTTTCCTGGCACAGAGAAGGGTTTGCTTGAACGTTTGCATATATGTGAGAATGTTTGAACAGCCGTACTTCACTGAAGTGTTTCTTTTTATTTCTATAAAGGTTCTATTTCTATAAATCACACATATAGCATTTCTGGAAGTGTGCATGCAGTGTCTATTTGTGTATTCAAGAGCGATGTCAAAAACTGTGTGCTGTCGCTTTAAGAGAGTCTGTGGAGACCAGGAAGTCAAAGAGGCACATCAGCATCTGATTGGCTGCGGGTGGCAGCCAAGGAAAGTGCAGTTGTGCTCTGTATGTGTGTGTCAGTGTTTGTGAAGGGCTGGAACATCTCTGCTGATGGGTGCGTTAAGAGCCCAAAGCCAGATGGGCTGTAGTTTGTCATCTCGCCACATCGGAACAATCGACTTTACACACACACACAGACACCTCCATTCTGCAGTAAACACACAGGTGAAATGCTTCTCAACCGGAGCCGGTGTGCAAATGGCGTCTTCGACGCTCTCCTTATCACTAATGCATCAAATTGACCGCTTGTCATAGTAGATCCAGACACAGATGTGTGTGTGTGTGTGTGTGTGTGTGTGTGTGTCCCTACCCCCCAGTCAAGACCTACCAGCCCCCATCACGATTACACACTTCAGAGTGAGAAAGGGAGCACATGAAAAGGATGGATGGGAGTGTGTTAGAGGAGAGAGATTGTAGCGCAGGATATGAGATGGAAGAGTGAGTGTGACATAGAAAAGAGATAAAGAGCAGGAAGAGAGGTGAAGAGGACAATCTCTGCGTTCGCCTGCCGGTTTGGGGAACACGAACATCCAGTTCTCTGGCTAATTATGTGATTATTCTTTATGAACACGTTTGACATGCTTTCCATTTAAAGGGATTTTGAATTTAAGGTTCTTTTTTTTTTAGCCCTAAAAACAAAATGTGAAAATAAAATAAAAATAAATAATTTAAATGAATGTTCATCTTTATATTTAAATTATCAAATTAAATTGTCATGCTTAAATTTATATAGAACAAAATCTTTTGCATTGATATTTGTTCCTATCACAATAATATGTTTTATCTAAATATTAGTTATAAAAATGTTGTAGCATTTATGATGTTGCACTGCTTTTAATTTATTTAAATGTTTTTATAATAGTATTATATAGTACTTTACAGTATTATAACTTAATATATATTTATTTTATTTAATAAAATTATTACAGTGATTTTTTTTTTTTAATAAAACTTTTTAATACAAATTTAATTGTGTTACTAGGATGAGAATCCCAGTTAAGGGTGATAAGAATAAAACAAGAATAAAAAAAAAGGCTTAATTGTGATCCTGGACCACGGGTATATTCATAGCAATAGCCAAAAATACATTGTATAGGCCAAAATTATCGATTTTTCTTTAATTCCAAAAATCATATTAAATAAAGATCATGTTCCATGAAGATATTTTGTAAATTTCCTATTGTAAATACATCCAAACTTAATTTTTGATTAGAAAAACTTTATTTGGACAACTTTAAAGACGATTTTCTCAATATTTGGATTATTATTATTATTATTATTATTATTATTATTATTATTATTATTTATTTATTTATTTATTTTTTGCAGATTTTCAAATTTCAACCAAATATTGTCCTATCCTAACAAAGCATACAAAAATGGAAAGTGTATTTATTCAGCTTTCAGATGATGTATACATCTTATAAAAAAAAAAAAAATTGACCCTTATGGCTGGTTTTGTGGTCCAGGGTCACAATTGTTATGAAATGAATCTCACAAAAAAATACAAATAAAAAAAGCTTCCTTCCTTTGACTTCCTTTTGTCATTACTCCCATAACAATTAAGTAGATTTGTTTTCTGATTTTGGGATGAATGTGAATGTTATGGTGAGATTCATCGTTGTATATTTCAACGCTTTTGCCGGCGACGACTGTCTTTGTGTCTGTGTGAACGTACAGCCTTTCTGATGTGTCACAGTCGTGGTTAATATTGTAAGACCTCACGCTGCAATCAGATCCGTCTGACATGCTTTCCCCTCCTTTCCTCTGTTACGACCCCCCATAAACACACGCTTGCTTCTACTAGATCATTTATTGTTCAAACCCACAGTATTAATCACTGTTGCCAGTCTGCTAATTACATCAAACAATCAGCAAACGAGCGAATGATCATTCATGCTAATCAATGGGAAAGCAGAGAGGGTGACCTTTCGTCATACATAATTGATACTAACGTTTCAGACGACTCCTCGCCTTAAAAATCCCTTTAATTCGCTTCCGCTCTTGAGACGACCTCTTTGTTTCTGCTAAGGGACTGTTACGATGAGCGATAATAACTACCCCTTTAAGGGTCCCGATTGTAATGCCCACCCCCTTAAAGAGGACCAGCCCTCCGATGTAGCCGCGTGCCAATTACGGCGTGTCAGTCAAAGCGGTCGCCATGGTTACAGCTACAAACGCCGGTTGTGAGAAGGCGAGAGTGTGTTTTACACTGGGAGAGAGAGAGCTCATGAATAAGTGATGGAGGAGGGCGCATAGGAGGATGGAGAGATCGCATGCAACAGCGGAGGAAAAGACAGATGGGTTGGTGAGGTGAGAGCGAAACGGAGAGGGATAGTTTAGGAGCAGAGAGTTTGGAGAGGAAGATGATTGGCTCACAGGAAATGGGTGGTATTCAGAGTGTGTGTGTGTGTGTGTGTGTGGAGAGAAAGAGTGAACTCAGGCTTGAGTGCGCAAGTGAGTAAACAGCCCTTACAGCTCTGGAACAAAGCCCACACATACACATACACACACACACACACACACACACACACACACACACACACACACACACACACACGCTTCTCTCTGTGCGGCCAGGCTCTGTGACGTGTGGCGGGCTTGATGCCCGGAGGCTCTCTGAGGGAGAGAGGAAAAAGCGAGGGAACAGACACACAAAGCTGAAGGAAACACGGAAGAGGACAGGCTTCAGGCAACAGCTTCACTCCTTTTGTTGCCTTCACGCTCTTTTCCGTTTCAGACTGGCTCTGTGTAAAAGCTTTTCTCATAACTGAAATATTACGTGCTGGAAGCCGTTTCTGTTGGTCACTGGAGTGAGACCGGTAGTGTTTGTCATACGTAAATTGAATGTTAGAGGGTTAAAACTGTCCTCAGATCATTGTGAGATATTATTTTGCATTCTTGTCTTTTAATAATACAGTGGGGTGGTTGTAAACATAAATTGTCATCATTTACTCACCCTCATGAAAGGTGATAATGGATTTTGGAGAATGTGGTGATTGCTCTTTTCCATGCCATTACAATTAATATGGAGCTTAGAAGCTTTAAAAAAAAGAAGCACTTTATATAAAAGTGGTATATTAGTCTTGTGTACTATATTACAAGACACATGATGGCTTTGTGTGATGAGCAGACCAAGTCTTCCCCTCAAATGAGATGTTAAAGGCACAGTTCACCCAAAAATGAAAATTGTGTCATCATTTACCCACCCTCATTTACAAAACTGTATGGCTTTATTTCTGTACAACATGAAAAGTATCCACTTTGTCATTGGTCATCATAACAGTTTGGTTACCAACAACTTCAAAATGTCACCCTCATTTGAGTGGTTTGGTTGAAACACTTTGACCAGATCATTGAATCAGTGAGATGAACATTGAAACTGGATCAGTCCAATTCACAATTCAGACATTCCAGCTTCTTTCATAAGTGTCAAGTATAACTAGAGCATGATACAGTGATTCAGTGAATACTAGGGTTGGGTTGACTATCGGTTACTCCATATTCTCTATTTTCAATAATGATTCATAAATGTTTTCAGTTGATGCTTAAAGGTCCCATATTGTCAAAATCGAAATTTTCTGGCTTTTTTCATGATAACTGAGGTCTAGGGGCTATGTAACTACCATATGAGTTTCAAAACAGTCAATCCACAGTCAACTGCACACAGCCTACTTAAAGTAGCTGTTCATTTTCACGAGCCACTGTGACTTCCGCAAAGATGTGACGTCCGATCTACTCAGTCACCCAGTGTTGTTTTCGTCAACGATGACGAAATCATTTCGTTGACGCCACTTTTTTTCATGACGATAACGAGAAGATGACGAGATAAACATGGCTCGTTGATGACTAAAACATGACGAGACGTGTGTGAGTTTTCGTTGACGAGACGAGAATAGACGAAAATGTTAGTGGGTGGTCCGTCAGACATTTAAAATGCATGACATTTCTGCTTATTGTGCATGCCAATAAAAACTTAAAAAGTATCTGATGCTATGGCAAGCCGTTTTAGCATTAAATACTCTTTGCTATACTAGTATGGCAAGCCGTTTTAGCATACCATCCTTGTTTGTCTTTTATGTTCTAAAACATTCCTTCATCATTGTAATTATTGGTGAAAATAGTCGATCCGAAAGCTCACATTGTGTTGAACTATGGATCTGCTATTTTCAGAACTTATAAGTGACACTACCCAGCAGCAAAATACTTACTGACCTACATTAATTTGTTAAAAGACTACTTTTTTCCCCCT
The DNA here is from genome assembly GCF_049309525.1 of Garra rufa. NCBI lineage: Eukaryota > Metazoa > Chordata > Actinopteri > Cypriniformes > Cyprinidae > Garra > Garra rufa. Next base: position 19,184,558 of record NC_133366.1, read on the forward strand.
TTTTTTTGACTAAAACTAGACTAAAACCTTTTTGACTTTTCGTCGACTAAAACTAGACTAAAACCTTTCTGAGTAAAAATTGGCCTAAAACTATCACATATAGAAGTGACTAAAATTTGACTAAAACTAAGAAGCATTTTAGTCCAAAAGACTAAGACTAAATCTAAGATGGTTGTCAAAAACAACACTGGTGGAAAAGGATTTGGGTAGTTGAGCAATTTTACAATATTTACATAAAAGTTATATCCCAATTCAAAGACTGTATTCACTGAAGATTCGACTGAGCATTGTTAAATGGGACGGTCTATAAAGTGTTTTCACGATGCGTCAACAATCGGCATATTGGTAGCACTGAATGTAAACAATGCCACTGAGTTTGTGGTTGGTCAAACTGAACCAGGATTTCCAGGGCAAGAATGTTGACAACGTTTGTGTTTGTTCTTGAGTTGTACCAGTTTAACTGATGGTGTGTTTAAAGTGAGCACATGACTGTGATAAGTCCAACATAAATACAGTATGTACATAAATTTCAGGATGTAGTGCATCTTTGATAATTATTACTTTGAATCTAAAATAAACTACTTTCAAAACATGCCTTTCCATATTCATGGTCTCTTGACACAACTTGTGAGAGGATAAGTTGAGCCACATGGAGTTTAAACTGTTCTACTGAACATTTTCACCTCATACTATTTTAAAAAAAAGAGGACTTCAATAAAAATGACTTCATCCTTCATCATTGTAATTACTGGTGAAAATAGTCGATCCGGAAGCTCACATTGTGTTGAACTATAGATCTGCTATTTTCAGAACTTATAAGTGACACTACCCAACAGCAAAATACTTACTGACCTACATTAATTTGTTAAAAGACTACTTTTTCCCCTTTTTTTGACTAAAACTAGACTAAAACCTTTTTGACTTTCCGTCGACTAAAATTTGACTAAAACTAAGAAGCATTTTAGTCCATAAGACTAAATCTAAGATGGTTGTCAAAAACAACACTGCAGTCACCGCCTTCAGTCACCACCCCGAGCACCAATCACGTCCCACCCTCCTTTTGTCAAACCCAGACAATATCGTGTCCATTCCATTGCTAAGCAACAACAACACGAAAACAAGTCGAGAAAACCCTGTTCAGTCGATAGATGTCGAAACTACATCATTGCACAGGCTTCAGAACAACGTGAATATAAGAGACCACTGGCATGTCAACTTCAGCCTCTTTCTCACAGCGATTCCGGTAAATACACGGATAATGTGTCCCATGATTTGTTCCAGAGTTGTTTGATTTGGTTCATTCACAGTTGTTTTCCGGAATCTGTGCGTGCTTTACACACAACCCATAAAGACATGTGACGTTTGGATGTGAGATGTAATGCGACGCGTACGTTTACTAAACTGAAACTAACCTGAACAAACTGCTTCAGCGCTGATAGTGCGGAGCTGGCTCTGCCCGATCGCCGCTTCATTCCACTTTGCACGTATTTTTTCGTTGTGAAGAGTCGCATGATAATGTGCATCATCACTACAGCACTGCCTTTATGGTTCTGGCTTTTGTTCACACTGCGCTCGTTCCCGTAATTTTCCAGAATCAGCGCGCATTGTGAAAGGGGCTTTACTAAAGCAACAGTTATGTAGCTTACTGCATTCGGTGTTTGAAAAAGAAAAAATATTAATGATCATTCTGAAATATCCTGTTGAGTATCAGCAGGCTAGGCTCTCTCTATGGCTCTGGGCTCGGCTAAAGCATACATGACCGTAGTTAACTGTGGTTGGCCTGGCTGTGCGTCACTCAGAAAACAACAGGCCAATCAGAAGAGAGGTTCATGAATATTAATTAGATGGGCCAAAATCGACCTGTTTTTGACAGAGCTCCTAAAAAAGGAGCTGTAAAAATATATTGAGATGGATTTTGGCACTTATACCGCAAATATATATTCTTAAGGACATCAACAACTAAAATAAACCTCCAGAAATGTGTACAATATGGGGCCTTTAAACAAAACTTCTGTTGACTTTATTTTTAGTAAACATCCCATGCAATAATTGAAATAAGCTTTGTGCTTTGTTACTTTCGATGTAAAACAAACATTAATTTTTCTAATTTTATCAGAAAATTGAACAGTAAATGTTGTTTTGCTGCAGAAAAAAAGTAAAGGTTATTGTAGCTGCCTCATCTCCAGCGACAGCATTGAGCACAAGTAAATGATCATCTCTTCCACTTTACTACTTGTTGTATACCATAAATGGTATGTAAAAAGAAAAAGTACAACCAACTTACTATAATGTATCTTTTCTCATGAAATTACTCTTGTGTTTGTAACTGCAGAATTAAACAGCCTGTAAAAAAATCATGTAACTTTGTTTACCTCAGGTAAGTCATTCAGTGTCCATAGCTTGTTAGCCAAATAGATAGAAATAACGAAAAATATGCACTATATTACATATGTGACACTGGACCATAAAACCAGTCACAAGGGTCATTTTTTTATTTTTAGACATCATCTTAAAGCTGAATAAATAAGCTTTCTATTGATATATGTTTTGTTGGGTTATTATAATCTAGAATCTGAGGGTGCAAAAGAAAATTGAAGCAATGCATATTACCAATCAAAAAAAATAGGTTTTGATATATTTACAGTAGGAAATTTACATAATATATTTATGGAACATGATCTTTTCTTAATATCCTAATGATTTTTGGCATAAAAGACAAATCGATAATTTTGACCCATACAATGTATTGTTGGCTATTGCTACAAATATAGGTCACATATATTGTCTGTTTTAAAAAAATTAAAAACATAATTGTTTTTATTTGAGCGTTGATATTTGAGTATTATTTAATAGCACTTGAGAGAATTGAATAGTTTGGGTCATTAATATTAAAGGAATGTACCGACTGAGAGTTCCTCATAATTTACAGCAGTAGTTGAGAGATTATTTTTTCTTAAGAAAAAAATATACTGATATACAGTAGTCAACATTTGAAGTGGATCAAAAAAAGTTAAACAAAGTTGTGCTAAGACAAGAACAGGTATTGTTTTGGTTTTAGCACAACTTTGATGAAATGTTTTTATCCATTTCAAATGTTGACTACTGTATAACAAAATGAACTGGTACTGAATCAAGAGAATGTGACTTAGAATCAAATGAATTCATGAAATTCTTAATACCCAGCCCTGGTGAATACAAACTTAAAGTGTTAGTTCTCCCAAAAATGAAAATTCTGTCATTCCAAACCTGTAAGATATTTTTTTGAAGAAATCCGAGAGCTTTCTGACCCTGCATAAACAGCAATGCAACTATTTTAACAATGTCCTTACTACCTTCCTTACTACCAAAAATATCTTAATTTGTGTTGCAAAGATGAAGGTAGGTCTTACGGGTTTGGAACGTCATCAGGGTGAGGGAGGTAGTAAATATGACTGAATTAATTTTTGGCTAAACTATTGCTTTAAATTTTGGTCTGTTTCTCACACAAAGCTCTGATACAACTTCAAAAAACTTTGAATGTAGGACAGGAGTCTTCCAAATCACTTTTATTGTCATTTCGGAGCTTGACAGCCTGTGTCCTCATTCCATTTCTTATTAGATTGAAAACAGCGGACAATGTATTCCCTCAAAAAAAATGGAAAACATTATACAGCTTTGGAGCAACATGACCGTGAGTAAATGATGACAAAATAGTTTTTAGGCTGAAGTATTGCTTTAAACCAACAACAAACGCTTCTCTCTAGCATCGCTGAGTGCTGAAACAGACACGACACCCAATCCTTTTCCTGTCTCAGGGGCAATCTGGACATGCTGTTTCCTGTCCAAACCAGTCTCGCTCCTGACACACTCTGAGCGGGAGGGTGCGTGTGTGTGGCTGGGTGTGTTTTAAGCGACATGATGATTGTGACATTGGACAATCATTGCAGTGAGCCATCGCACGCACACAGGATCCACACGCTTCTCCAGTAAACAAGACCATGCACACACGCCCTTGTCCGTGCTGTGACAGTCACATTTAGAAGAGAATATACAGTCATATTGTGTGTGTGTGTGTGTGTGTGTGAGACGCTGGCACTAACCACACATTAGCAGATGTGTTCGGTAGGAAGTCATTTATATGTTAATGTTGTCATTTGCCATCGTAATACATTCGCTCAAGCCTGCCATTACTCCTCTACCCAACCAAATGTGACTTCAGAGCTGCCGCCTGGCATTGTGGGTAAGCGGGGAGCAGGCTACCACCTGAGTACAGTCCCTGTCATCCGTCCAGACCGGAGGTGTGTGTTTGTGTGTACCTCTGGAATTGAGTTTTTTGTACTCGTAAATGAGGTGGATTTATTTTCGGACGTTATGATAGGTTGTTGATCGGAGCCCATGGGGCACTATTTGTCATTATCAGACATGGTGGAGCTGTGTGTGTGTGCAGACGCTCAACTCCGCTTCTCCACAGCAACAATTTGCATTGCTTTAAAAGGGAGAAAAATCATTATTTCTCTCACTCTCGCTTCCCTTTCCTCCCCCTTTCTCAGGGCTCAGGTGTACTTGCTTGTGTGGAGAGCGTTGTGATTCACCCGCTTGGATGAGAATGTTCTTTTCCTCATGTGTCTGGGAAGAACTCGCTTCAACCCTCCAGTGCTTTTTTTTTCTGCTGCTCTTCCAGACTTTTTACACCCTTCAGAAAGATGTGGAGAGGCTTTTCAGAACTCTGAGATCTCTCTGATAAGTCGAGTCGAGTCTGGGTCATGGTGGATAGTGGTGGTTAGGGCACCCTTGAGGGATTCAGGACAAAATTTTAATGGGTGGGCTAACTCTCCCTTGGGGCCAATGAGAAGCATAAGACATTTGTGGGACCAAAGCAATGTTTCCAGTTTTCTTTGTCTAATGACAGCCTTGTTTGTAGTGAATCTACAACCAAATACAACCATTTTTAATTAAATCTGAGAGCTTTCTGACCCTCTATAGACAGCAATGTTGATGGCAATGTTTAAGGCCCTGAAAGGTAGTAAGGACATTGTTAAAATACTCTGATGTGGCATCAGTGGTTCAACCTTAATGTTATGAAACTACGAGAATATTTTTGTGCAAAAGAGAACAAAAGTAACAACTTTATTCAGCAATTTCTTCTCTGTTCATCGTGGTACTGTTGTGACCGCATATCGAAGACTGACACAGAAGAGAGGAAATTGTTGAATATAGTAGTGATTTTTGTTTTCGTTGTGCACAAAGTATTCTCGTAGCTTCCTTAAAGTTTGGTTGACCCATTAATGTTACATGGGCTATTTTATCGATGTCCATACTACCTTTCTGGGCCTTGAACATGCCAGAAAGTTCTCGGATTTCATTAAAAATATCTTAATTTGTGTTCCAAAGATGTATGACGGTCTTACAGGTTTTGAATGACATGAGGGTGAGTAATTAATGACAGAATTTTCATTTTGGGTGCACTGTGCTGTGCTGTGTAGGGCACAGCACGTTTCAGATAAAAAAAAAAAAAATTGAAAAAAAAACGTATGCAGAAAATCTTAAAATAAAAATCCAGTCATAATAAAAATGTATTCACAGGATTGACTTGGTTGGTGCTATTTGTTTGTTAGAAATACTGTAATGAAGCAAATTTGTGACACACACAAAAATTACACCCCACTCTTCACCCAAGATTAAATCAGGTGTCCCCAAACTTTTTTCTGAGAGGACCACATAATTTTCTTTTCTTTAATGGGGGGGCCGGTCGGTTTATAAAAGAAAATACCATGGGCTGGACTGACTACTAGTTATTTTATTATGATTTTACCTGTATTTATTCTACCTTTTAATGCTAGAATAGTTTATTTTGTTATGCACCACACAGAAAAAGGATAATTTCTTTTCAAAAGATATACAGGTGCATCTCAATAAATTAGAAAGTTCATATATTTCAGTAATTCAACTCAAATGGTGAAACTTGTGTATTAAATAAATTGAATGCACACAGACTGAAGTAGTTTAATTCTTTGGTTCTTTTAATTGTGATGATCTGGCTCACATTTAAAAAAAACCACCAATTCACTCTCAAAAAATTAGAATATGGTGACATATCAGCTAATCAACTCAAAACGCCTGAAAAGGTTTCCTGAGCCGTCAAAATGGTCTCTCAGTTTGGTTCACTACTAGGCTACACAATCATGGGGAAGACTGCTGATCTGACAGTTGTCCAGAAGACAAGCACTGACACCCTTCACAAGGAGAGCAAGCCACAAACATTTAGCCAAAGAAGCTGGCTTTTCAGAGTGCTGTATCTAAGCATGTTAACAAAGTTGAGTGGAAGGAAAACAGTGTAGAAGAAAAAGATGCACAACCAACCAAGAGAACCGTAGCCTTGAGAGGCTTGTCAAGCAAAATCGATTCAAGAATCCACTGTGTTTTTTGAATCACACGTCAAACTCTGCCTTCATCATTTTCAGCACTTCCACAGACTTTTCACCTGGGAATGGGGCCACTGGTTTCTCAGCTGAAAAACTTTGGGTAACTGGGAGATAAGTGAAGTCTTGCTTTTGCACCTGTCCCACAAGCAGTGCTAGTTTCACCTCAAATGCTATTGAGTCATTTTGTCATCTAGCTGGCTCGCGCATCACCTGTTCGATTGCGAACGACTCATTATGTTGAATGTTAATAACTAAAATTAAACGAAAATTAACTAACAAATTTTAGTTTGAAAGCCAACCTTTATTATCAAGATATAAGTAAATCATATTTAAAATTTTTCCTTTTAATTTTTCATTTTCAAAATATGTCTCTGGCATTGTTCAGAGGGCCGGTCCAAATGTGGGGACCCCCGGGCCTTAGTTTGGGGACCCCTGGATTAAATTAAAAAACATGTTTCTGAAAACAGTAAATGTCTATTTATTAGGGATGTAATGGTATTATAAAATATTGTGATGTCTCGATATTCTCGTGGTCACATGGCAATCTAAAACGATAGGTCTTCCAGGCAAAAGGTGTAGTTTTAAAATGTATTTAAACTTGTTCTAACCTAAAATGTTTGAGAAGGCAACAACCACCATTCATGCTTCATTTTCGCAGCAGGTGATTACAGCATTTCAGTAATTTGTAGTGAGACAAGTTTTTGTAAGCCTGTTTTCACTAAAGCTGGAGTTTTTGTCCAAATAAAAGCTCTACTGCCGTTTCCGTAAAAAAATAAAAGCTTAAAAGTGCAGAAATTCCAAAAAGTGCCAAATTCAAAATATCTCTTTGAAGTGTAGAAATTAGGAAAGAAGTATTCAAATATTTTCCCCCAAAAATCTATGAAATATTCATTTTCAAATATTTTACAGTGCAATTGTTTTACAATATATGGCTATTACAGTCATAGGAATAACAGTGATAGATTTTTTTTTACATTGCTATTATTATATTCTAATTTGTTTGGCTTCTAAAACACCAATGTGAATGTAATTTAGACTAAGACAGTGTATCACAACTAAAAAGAGGGTTGAGTTCCCTTTAAAGCAGGGGTGTCAAACTCCGGTCCTGGAGGGCCGCAGCCCTGCAGAGTTTAGATGCAATCCTAATTAAACACACCTGATCCAACTAATCAAGTCTTTCAGGTTTAATTGAAAACTGCATAGTATGTGTGTTGGAGCAGGGTTAAAACAAAACTGTGCAGGGCTGCGGCCCTCCAGGAACTGAGTTTGACACCCCTGCTTTAAAGTTAAGGTACAAGTCAATTCACTTTTTTCTGACTTAAGTTTTCTTAGGAACATGGGTTAGAGCTTTTAATTTGGAACTCTCAAAGTGCATTAGATAGAATAATTTAACTTTAAAATGTAAAAAAAAAAAAATTTTTCCCAAGACTTCATTTGTCTTTTTTTTAATATAGCAGTAATATCGTATCGTTGACTTCATATTGCAATATTATCGTATCGTGAGATTTTGATATCGTTACATCCCTACTATTTATCCATTGACAGTTGGTAACACAAATGTCTTGAATCAAAACATCCGAACAAATAATGTGTATCGGCCTTTCACTACCAGTAATTTGGATTACACTCTGAAAGACTGCAGGTTGCGTTTGTGTGGATGTGAAATCACGCCTTTGACCTTTAAACACAGTCACCAGTGCAGTGATAACTGTGATTTGTTCAGATTACAGACTGGGGTGTATTAGGAGCTTCCACAAACACACACTCAGGAGTGTGAATCAATACTATCATGCTGACTTAAGAAGAGTTCTCCCAACATATTAAAAGCAACTCTCTTTTTCTTTCTCTCTTCTGCTCTGCGCAGCATTCAATATATCGCCACCCGGCTTTTAGTGGCGTTTAGGCTTCATTTCGCCCCTTCTATCTGCAACAACACGCTTCTCTCTCTCGGAGTCTCTCTAATTCAACATATTCAGCTGCAGTCTAATTACTTTGTTCTATTTGTGGCACAGTTGATGAATAGTAGTGCTGTTAGCTATTGCGCGGCTTCCTTGCACGCGTGTGTGTTTGTGTGTGTGAATGTGTGTGTCATTGTCATTTAATAAAAGAGCATCTGTGTTTTTCCCTCAGAGGAAAGGTGTGAAATAGAGGAGCTTTTCCTTGCAGTTAAACTACATGCTGCAGCAGGTTGAGTCACCCGCTTAAATGGTTAACAACTTCATGACCCAAGTCATCATCAAAACATACCTACATAAAAGGCTCAAACACCTTACTTTACTTTTATTGTTGGTGTTTGGTAAGCATTTGATCAGACAGTTGATCACTTTGAGTTAGTGGTTTCAGCCTGCAACTTGTCCCACATTTTTTTGTTTTTGGTTGTTTTTAACTGCTCAGAAGTGATGTTTTGACTCGTTTGCACATTTTAAAAGCTCTTCAAGGAATTAGATGTTGGTAAGTTTGCAAAATGTATGTCATAAAAGCGGTCCAAACTGGTTGTGACCGTATCTTTGTGTTTTGTTTTGTATCATTAGGTTCTGTTAACACTAAGTAAACCAGAACTAAAGGTATCAGTTTACAGGTGTAAACACACAATTAGTCAAAGTGACTTTAATGCCGTTACTAGTTAAAAACCAACGGAATCATCTTCATTATTACTGTTAGACTGCAATATTTAAGTGAAAATGGGTAGGCAAAGTTACTGAATGCTAACAAGACTAGCTATATTCACACAGACCTATTCAATATATATTAGAAATCCATCTTGTGCTTTCGGTCTGGTTTGCTAATGTGCGTCATATTGCTTTCGATTTAGCACCTGTCATATGAATAAATCTAAATATTAGTGACTGTATTTAGTAAACTGCAAAAACTATTGTATTTTTTAAATGCAAAGTCATCGTAGACATTTTTAAATTTACAATGCCAAAAAAAATGTATATTGACATTTCCATAATTCCTGCTCACATTTCCTTCATTAAAATAAATGTTTCTTAGTTCTTCCTATCAGTTAAGGTTTTATGTTACATGTAATGTTGTGAAATAAATATTTATTGTATTATTTTAGTGTCAAGAGTGTTACTGTTATGTTTTTTTTTAAATATACACGAACAGTAAGAGTTTTTTTTTCTCCAAAGATTTCTTTTCTGCTCAACAAGTCTGCATTTATTTTATTAACAATACAGCGAAATATGGTAATATTCCAAAATATTTTTACTATTTACAAGAACTGCTTTCTATTTGAATATATTTAAATATGTAATTTATTCCTGTGATCAAAACTACATTTTCAGCATCATTACTCCAGTTTTCAGTGTCACATGATCCTTCAGAAATCATTCTAATATGCTGATTTGTTCAAGAAACTTTTTTTTAAATTATTATCAATATTTAAAACGGTTGAGTATATATCAGGATTCTTTGAATTGAAAGATCCAAACATCAGCATTTATCTGGAAAGCATTTGTAACATATATACAATTTTTCAGGTTTCTTTGATGAATAGGATGTTCAGAAGAACAGCATTTAGCTGAAATATAAATTTTTTTGTAAAGTTATAAGTGTCTATCTCCTCACTTTTGATAAATTTTAAGCATCCTTGCTAAATAAAAGTATTTATTTTTATAAAAAATAAAAATATTTCACAATGTTACTGTAATTGCTGTACTTTGGATGAAATAAATACAGGCTTGGTGAGCAGAAGAGAATTGTTTCAAAAACATTAAAAATCTTACTGTTCAAAAACTGACTGGTAGTGTATACAGTTAGTGTACTATATAGATTACTCTATATAATGTATATAAACTCTATAGCTTCTTTTTTTATTGAAGTCATGCATGGAATGTTCTTGCTCACTAGCTCTGATATCAGCTTATAGTCTATAAAACTGGTCAGAAGTTAAAAAAAGCTAAGAAACATGGCTCAAAAGGCCAAGAAGCAAAGGACGCATGAATGAGCTGACATGAACTGAATTAACAAATACAGGTGTTTTGATCACCCAGGGTCCATTCATGAAGGTTGTGTGCTCTCTTTTCTCTCCCTCGGTGTGTGTGTGTAAACAGCAGCTGGGACCGCCTCTGTGATTAGATTAGCTTCTCTTAGCGCTTCCTAATTGGTCCAACAAACAGAAAGGCTGTCTGGGATACAGCTCCATCCTTTTATCTCCCTCATACAAACACACACACAGATGAGTCATCAGTATGTAGCCCTTCTTTCCTCTGTTTTCAGTTACTCATTTCATTTGATCACTTTCTGTCTCACTTTCAGTAGAATGTTCATGTTAATCAGGATGTTATTTTTGCACATCGATGCTCTCCCTCAAAGACATTTTGAACTCTTAATTAGGATGTTTATTTTACTGTAGCTTTTATTGTCTGTGCTGTATGCAAGGTATTGTAATAGAAACTAGAGCGGTGGAATCAAACGTCTTTTTAACTCCATGTATTTGGTCCACAAGTCATGATGTCAGGAAGAAACTAAAGCACCCAGCACATAGTAAGCAGATCTGTACGCATTTATGTTTGATGTCCCAGAGTTCACCGTTTTGCTGCTGCTCCGACTAGCAGTTTTACGCAAAGAGCGACATGACTAAGCGCTGTGAATCACTGACAAAACTTGCAAGCAATCTTTTTTCCCTCTTTCAGACTAAAACAGTTTATAACAAATGTAACATGAGGCTTCATGAGCATTTGAGAACAGTTCACATACCTGAGCAAAAGCGAAGTTAAAAAAAAAAGTACAAAAAAATTGGATGTTAAACTATCCCATTTCTTAAAGGAAAAGACTTTTTTTGTACCAAAAGTCAATTTGTACTTGCCCTTACTTCTGTGGAACGTGAAAGAAAATAGTTTTCAACTTCAAAAAAGTTTGAAGAATTTTCAGTTTCGGTTCCCGTCGTGTATTTTTTTTTTTGTCTATAAAATAGAAGTCAGTGGGAACCATAGATTTTTTGGGGTGGGGGAATATCCTTTTAATATTTAGAGACAACAATAACTAAGCCAGTCTCAGATTGATTTGTGGCCCTGGACCACAAAACCAGTCTTAAGTAGAATGGGTATATTTGTAGCAATAGCCAAAATGACATTGTATGGGTTAAAATTATAGATTTTTCTTTTATGCCAAAAATCATTAGGATATTAAGTACAAATAATGTTCCATGAAGATATTTTGTACATTTCCTACCATAACTCTATCAAAATGTAATTTTTGATTAGTAATATGCATAGCTAAGAACTTCATTTGGACAATTTTAAAGTGCGATTTTCTCAATATTCAGTTTTTTTTTTTTTTTTTTGCACCCTCAGATTTCAGAGTTTCAAATAGTTGTATCTCGGCCAAATGTTGTCCTATCCTAACAAACCATACATCGACGGAAAGCTTGATTACCTTTATTACTGGCTTTCCAGGGTCACATTTTTCCAAAACACACTGAGAAACATTGGCTAAACAAGTGGTGTGAGTTTTAGGTGGGGCTAATTAATGGTGGTGTTTGTGAAACTAATTAGAAGTCATCATATTCTGACACTAGTCACACAGAAATTACAATTTGTCTCTCAGTTTAGGAGTAACAGGCTGTGAGCCATCACCCATCCAAAACTTGATTGCTATTAGAGGATAGATTAAAGGATTAGTTCACTTCCAGAATAAAGAATTGTCCTCATCATTTACTCACCCCCATGTCATCCAAGATGTTGAAGTCTTTCTTTCTTCAGTCAAAAAGAAATTAAGTTTTTTGAGAATAACATTCTAGGATTTTTCTCCATGTAGTGGACTTCAATGGGGATCAACGGGTTGAAGGCTCTATATGATCCCAGCCGAGGAGTAAGGGTCTTATCTAGTGAAACAATCTGCCATTTTCTAAAAAAAAAACCCATAATGTATATATTTTTTAACCACGTAATGAGTTAGTGAAAGATCAGCATTTCAGCCTGATCAAAGCATGGCCCTTGAGAACAATAGTAAAACCATCTTAAATTTTTTCTATAATACACATCTCGGCATGTTTATGACTAAACTAAGAGCTGTGTGTTACTGTGGTTAAGTTTGAAGTACACTTTATATATTTAGCTTTTGAGCTGACCTGAGATGGTAATATAGTGTAATTAGCTAAGGTGTTGTTTATATATGTGCCCTCATTTGGTGAAGATTTCTGTGTTCTAGAAATGAGTTGAAGAACACATACATGCATACATACACTTTGCTTATTTCTTCATAACATTGTGCGCTAATCATGTTTTATTTTCATATTTTGTAAAACCTGTGAGTCGTATTGTGTGCTTTATTTAAAGCATTGCAATAAATGCTATTACTCTTTTATGAAAGTGTAATAAAGGCTTTATAACATGTAATAGCATATTTGTCGGGAGAACAAAGGCTAGAAAGTGTGCAGGTCCCACTTTGAATCTATGATCTGCACACATGGTTATTAGTTTGTGAGTGTTCACGTGAGCAGCAGTACCGTGCATGTTTATCCGCACCACTGAACAGGAAAATGGTTACCGTACCATCCACATGTGCATTAACACTTGCACATACATTCTCCGGGAAAGAGAGACCCCTCAACGAAGTCCAAATGCAGCTTGGCAGGAAATGAAAAATGGATTAATGTTGCGCTTACTTGACACACAGTCTCTTGGCATGTCTGGTGTAAGAAGTACTGCAAGCTTTTTACACATCGGCCAAACAGAAAAACTTGTCAAAAATGCCAAATATATCGGCCTTGGCATGTTTTAAATAAGTTTAAATAGGTAAAAGTTGAGTGATCTTATAGTTTATTTGTTCATATAAAAAGCTTCTGGAAAAACAAACAAAAAATGTTTACATTTATTGATATTAGTTGATAATTATTTAGGCTTTTTTAGTCTGTTTTTACAGTTAGAAGTTATTATTTATTTCAGCAAAATCTTATGTTTTTATTAGTGCGGGGCAATGATTAATCATGATTAATTGCGTCCAAAATAGACGTTTTTGTGTACATAATATATGTAAAAATATGTAAAAACACAAAAAAAATTGTCTTTAACACTGCAAGTTTAGACATAACTTTTTAATGTATTGTAGAGTATAAATAACTAGTGCTGGGCAACAATTAATTGTGATTAATTGCATCCAAAATAAAAATATAAAAATACGATTAATCGTTGTCCAGCACTAGTTTTTAGTCATTAATCAATTATTGGCCAATAATTTAAGTATTCAAAATTATAAGTGGTCACATGATAATATAGCAAAAACATTTTTTTGTTTGTTTTTTAGAATTCGTTTTTTTTTTCACTTCACAGTGCCGTTTTTGCCACCGAATAAAAAAAATAACAAGGTAATTGGAACTTTATTTATTTTTTTAGCAGAATTGTGAGGGGGAGAAAGTCTAAACTTCTAAATATAAACTCAGAATTATGTGAGAGAAAAAAAATAATATATATATATATATATATTTTTTTTAATGAACAATTGTGAGATCAACAGTTGCAATTACATTTTATTTTTGTTTTCTGTCCCGTGGCGGAAACAAGCTTCCCTAGACATCAGAGCGTAAAGCCCCAGAAAATGACTAATAAAATTTGTTGATGATTATTTTCAGTATCTTTATAGATTTTTATTTATCAGTTAGCAGCCGTATTCTTTCCGATCTTTTCTCTTCTTGCAGCTTGTCATTGGAGTATACTTAGTCGCTCAATAATATTTAAATTGCCCTCCGCCCGAGAACCTACACTGGGGCCAATTACAAGAGAGCAGCTCCGTGTGTCTGTGCACTCTCTCTCACACACACAGTCTGGCTCTCTTGAAAACCTTTGTTCATAGAATACTGAATAACACAGCACATCCTCTGTTGCTCCTCATGCCATAACACACACACACACACACACACACACACACACACACACACACACACACACACACACACACACACACACACACACAGACACACACACACACACACACACACACACACACTCACACACTCTCTCAAAGTGAGGCCAGTGGGACACAGTTATTGCCTCGCCAGTGCGCCATCAGGGATGCTCATATCGGTGATGTGCTTTGTTTCCATGGTAGCCTCTCTGTCTCTCCTCCAACCAAACCCCCACCACCCTGAAAAAAAAGCCGCTTTGTGGGAGAAGAAAACGTGAAAAAGTGGAACATTTAAAAGGAAAAAAGTATGTAGAGTGAAAAATATGTCAGTGATGCTTGATGGCACCAAAGTATCTGCATCTCTTTTTAAGAATTTCTCTGTTTTTCTCTCCTTCTCTCTCACTTTCTCTGTGGCTCGATTGGCTCAGCTGTAGTCAGCCATCCGCTGCCTGTGAGCCAGTTAGGGAAGACAGACTGCCACACACACACACACACACACACACACACACGCTCAGACTGAATCATGCACAGGTGCACACTCTCATCCACTTATTCACACACACTCCAGACTTAATACACACACACCCATTTGAAGTCAGCAGCAGGTGTCTTACTCATCATTGAATATGAAAAGATGTCCACGGTGTGTGTCCATTTGTATGAGTTTTTGTGTATTTCTGAGAATATTATGAGGTTACTGTCTATACTTCCGTTTCTCTTTGAAAGCATCTGGAAAAACAAACTCCTCCTTGCTGTTCTTTGCTTTGCCTCTTTCTGTAAGGATGGTTAAGCTTAGGTCTATTTTTACTGGGCCTACCTAAAACAAAACAACAAAAAAAAAAAATTATAACTATCCGATAACTCGATTAATCGTCAGAATACTCAACGGAGTAATCGACGATTAATTTATTATTGTTTTGAGACTATGATAATGCAGCGTTGGCCCAATGAGTAGGTCACACTCTGTCAACTGGCCTAAATCAGATTCGCACTGGCTTTGTATACACGCATAACGAATACTTTTTCTCAGTATATACAGAGATGTTTATGGAGACATAAAGGGACTACATGTATAACACAGAAGGGCATTGTACTCGTGCACAGAGACACACACGCTCCAGTATCAAAGCACCTCCTGGCGGGGACAACGCAGCCGTGGTGACCAGACCATCTGGCTGGCGAGCTTAAGAGGGACACCCTCCTTTCTATCTGTCTCTCTCTCTCCCCCTTTGCCCCTGGCCTAAATGGCACCAAGTCAAAGCCACCCTGTCCCACCCTGAGGGGGCAAACCCAGATACCACCCTCAAATAAGCCCCATCTGCAGCTGATGTAATAAAGCCAATTTTAAGATGCTAGTTGTTGAATAAAAAAAGTGAGCTGGACATATGATGGGTGTGAAAAGACGTCTCTGTATGACAGGTGGAGCACAGGGAGTTAAGAAATGAGAGGGCTTTGTGATGTCTTCCAAAAGCGTAGTCGTTTTAAAAGTAGAGCAAATTTATTTTATTTTTTTAAATAACATACAGCGATGCATTAAATGGAAGTCATTTTTAATTTTTGATTTCAAGTTGACTTTTTTCCATTTATTTATTAGAGATGGGTAACAATGGAAGCCTGTTTCTGCCACTGAAAAACAAAACAAAAAACTTTTGTTCTCAGAATTGTGGGATATAAACTCGCAATTGCAAGTTATAAAGTCAGAATTGCTAGATATAAACTCTGTTATAAGCAATTCTGGGAAATAAAGTTGCAATTCTTTTGAGAACATCAGTCTTTTTTGCCCTCAAAACTGGACTTTATAACTTGCAATTGCGAGTTTATAGCTCACAATTCTGAGAAAAAAAAGTCAGAATTGTTTAAGTCAGAATTGCAGGATCTAAACTCAAAATTCTGACTTTACTTCTTATAACTTTATAACTCACAATTCATAAAAAAAATCAATTGCGTGAAAAAAAAGTCAGAATTGCATGATATAAACTCGCAATTGAAAGTTAAAAAGTCAGAATTTACTTGAATTGTGAGACAAACTCACTTTATAACACACAATTGTGAATTATTAATAAACTCGCAATTTTGAGAACATCAGTCTTTTTTTCCCTCAAAACTGGACTTTATAACTTGCAATTGTGAGTTTATCTCACAATTGTGAGAAAAAGAGTCAGAATTGCAAGTTTTTCTCACAATTCTGACTTTATTTCTCACAACTTTATAACTCGCAATTGTAAGTTTGTCTGAATTGTGTAAAAAAAAAAAAAAAAGGAGTCAGAATTGCAAGATATAATCACACAATTACGAGAAACGTCCAAACTGTTTTAACTTAAAACAAGTTTTAACTTGCAATTCTGACTTTATAACTGACAATTTTTTTGTTTGTATCTTACAATTCTGAGAACAAAAGTCAGAATTGCGAGATGTAAACTCACAATTACGAGAAAAGTCTCGCAATTCTGAATTTATTTCAATATTTCAATTATGAGGGTAAAAAAAAGTGAATTGTGAGTTTATATCTTGCAATTCTGACTTTATAACTTGCTATTGCAAGTTTATCATGCAATTCTGAGACGATAAAGTCAGAATTACAAGTTTATATCACAATAAAATCACAGCATAGATAACAAGGGATGATTCACAGAAAAATGAAAATGTCATTTTTTACTCACACGTATGTGGTTTCAAATCCATGAAACTTTAGTTGATCTTTAAAACATCTAATGAAACTTGAGAGGTTTTTGTAGCTTCATTGAAAGCCTGGATAACCAAAACTTAAATGATTAGGTTATAAGGTTACAAGGTTCTCATTAAACAAATCCAAATGATTCTAGTGGTTTAATCCCAGTCGTGTGAAGAGATATGATTGCTTTATATGATAAACATTTTTCATTTATACTTATCCCCATATAAACACACAGACATACATAGATCGAAACTGCTTGATTCATATGGATTTATATAACACCTTAATAGCCTTGTAAGGAATTTAGTCATTTTTGTCAACTTTCTAAATAAAATAGCACTCCAGGGTCATACATCTTCGTCAGTTGGTGTGTTTCCTAAGAATTGAACCCATGACCTTGATGCTGCTAGCTAGCACTGTCCTCTATACTAGTTAAGCTATGCAGAAACCTGCTTACTTATGAACTTGTTTATGCATGATAGTGGTAGTGTCAGTCATAATCTTAATGTTTATCTGTTAAATACATAAGCCTTGAGTATTTTAATAAATGCTGTGATGCACATATCCAGAGCATATGACCTTCAATAATGGCCACAGAGATCCCAATCCTGTTTGAATCTGTACATGACATGCATGCTATTAATAATTGCAACTGAGACAACATTTAGAAAGCTAATCCTGTCCAAATAGACTTGTATGTAAAGGCAGATATATATATATATATATATATATATATATATATATATATATATATATATATATATATATATATATTAGAGCTCATTTTTGGTTTTAGAATAACGTTATCCTGGTTTTACTCTTATTGCATTTCTACTTCAACAATATTGGCTTACTCTGTCCTTTCTTTCCCTCCTTTTCCGTTCCTATCGCTTTTTTCCTCCTCTGTGTGTCTCTCTCTCTCACCCTCCTCCCCTTGTTTTATGACTTTCCTCCTGCTTTGAGCCTGATCTCTATGTGAGGGGAGAGATGGAGGGAGAAAGGGAGGTGGTGGAGAGAGGAAAAGGACAGGCAAATGGCCGGATTGATTTACAGAGGACTGAGGACAGCAGGCACAAACCCCTCCTCTCCTCACTTCCTTTCTTCCTCCGCCCATCCACATTTTCTCTCTCTCTCTCTCTCTTTCCCCCCTCCCCCTTGCTGTGGTATGGCTCCAAGAACAGGAAGCAGTGGAACACTAAAAATAGAGAAAGAGAGACAGACAGAGAAAAGAGCATTTGGAGAGAGGGAGGGATGGAAAGATATAAACAGAGAAATACTTTGCATAAACAGATGGGTAATTGGAAAGAATGCGGGAGGGAGAGAAATTCAAGTAATAAAGTGGTCAACGAGATAACTGTAAAGCAAGTTTTCATTTCCTGCTGTCACAAGATGAAGGTAAACGACATGAGGGGGCGACAGAGAAATGAAGAGAGGTTATGGGGTGTCTGTCGCCCTCCTCCACTCACTGGGGCTGAGTCCAAAACCGCATACTCCCCGAGTATGTACTACTTTTCAATAAGTACTTACTTTGCGACTGTTGCGAAAGTCTTCTATGTAGTGTGAATGTTGTCAGTGTCATGTGACATACCCGCATCAGTCCCTTGGCATCAAGTGTCCAGCATATGTGCATTTATATACTGTGAATTTAGACATGCTCTTCACATAGCCTACTGTTTTCACCTACTGTTTAGTAAGGGAGTATGCTTATTTGAAAGGAGACACTGCTAGATATCAGTACCTTATCAAAATGTGGACTCTGAAAGACTGCAGTCTATAAAGCACCATTTGGGACAGGCATTTTGTAAGGAGTTTAACCTGTAGCATCGATGCTAATTAGCTATTAGGCACTAACACTCTATTAGCATCTAGCTGTAGATACCACTGAAACCTGCTTGTACACAAACACGTTTCCCGAGTTAAAATTTGTCAGGCGTCTGAGGCAGGGGAGTTGCTAGACCTAAAGCTCTACTGGGGCACAGGCCCCCCATTACTCGTTAATTCAGTTGTTTCGTGTAGTTTAATGTCTTTATTTTGGGATTATCAATGTAAATTATAACTCAAATTTGAGATTTTACTGGGGCACAGCATATTTTTACTGGGGCACGTGCCCCAGTAAAAAGGGTCTAGCGACGCCCCTGGTCTGAGGTGTTTTTCTGCTATAGTTCGGTAGTTGAGTCAGTAGCGCTAGGCTAGTGTGGATGAGTTAATCGTGAATGGCTTCTCAGTCATTTCCATCATTTACACAAGGCACCTGACTGTGTTTTGGCTAATCTAAGGAAAATCCACCCATTTTACCTTTTTATTTTCTTGATCCCCTGTTGACTGTCAGTAATAAGCTCAAGCTACAGTTCCATTGAGTTCTGCGATAATCACAACTTAAGCAATATCAATGCCTAATGTTTTTCTTGTAGGGCTGGGCGATATGGCAAAAATGTAATCTCGATAATTTTTTCCCATATTGAACGATGACGATATATATTTCGATATAAGCTGTTGATGTTGCCAGCTTTAAAAAAGTATCCCAACAATGACTAAAGCCACAAAAATTAAAGGATTCATTAAATTACATTTTTAAGTATAGTTTATTAACAAAAGCAGATTACAGATTTGGCCTTAAAAATTAAAATAACTTACTAAAATAAAAGAATAAAATTAAAAGTTGTGACAGAGTATGGTAAATGAGAGTAAATGTACAAAATGTAAACAAAATTATTGTAAAAACAATTTGTAATACATTTATTTATTTATTTATTTATTATTTATTATTATAAACACAATTGTTTATTTTCTCTATTATAGGTTGAGCTATTTAAATTAGAGGCAACCACTGCATTTTGAAACAATCTACAGTATAAATCTCAAAAAATTACGACACAGCTCTTTCATAACCGTATTAAGTGCAGACAATTCAGCCATAATCTAAGTAGGCTACTCTCTCATTATTCAAAGTGCAAACAGAGACGGAATATTTCAAGCATGATACAGAGCTATAGACATACACAACCTATCATAGTCTACATGCTGATAACAGCCTAGATATGTCATGTAGCCTAATTTGCGCGCATTGCGGAGTCACTCTCTAAACAAGGGGGATTAAAATTGCTTTTGAATGCGCGTGCGTTTTTTGCTTTCGGTTTCAGTTTTAACAATCGCGCCAAACTCTCAGCTGAGGTGAGTCACTTTTCAGGCTACCTTTTTTTGTCGACAACTTCAACATCTTTGGATAATAAATCGAGGTTAGTTTCACTTTCGTCGCTGCTTCCACTCTCTTTTTTTGTCGTCCTGGTGTAGGGTTGCTTCGCAAAGTGCTGTAGGAAATGAACTTTGTACTTTGACGTGCACACGCACGCTGCACGCTGATTGGCCGCTGTCGCATATTTCTACTGTGTGATTGGCTCTTAGATTAATCCATATCGAGCAAAAAATGTCTAGAGCTTATCATCGTTATTAACATAAATTTTATCGCGATTCGATATGATATCGTTTATCGGCCCAGCCCTATTTTCTTGTCTTCAGAAATGTTGAGCTGTCATGTTGTGTGAGATTATCCTTGATTATCCAGTCGATAAAAGTGTTTTGAAATCTGCAGTCAGTGGATTATGTTTTCGTACCCATCGGATCGTAAAATGTCATGTGGCAGATGTGGAAGTGATCAGGGTTAAAATTGATAATATCACATTCAATGAATGGCTTTAAAATGTTTACCAACCCCTTTATGGTATTTGCTTGGTTCAAGTGAACAGCAGTTATTTCTCAGTGGTCTTAAGAGAGTAGTTGACTTCCAGAACAAAAATTTACAGATAATGTACTCACCCCATTGTCATCCAAGATGTTCACGCCTTTCTTTCTTCAGTCGTAAATAAATTGTTTTTTGAGGAAAACATTTGAGGAATTATCTCCATATAGTGGACTTCAATGGTGCCCACCAGTTTGAACGTCCAAAATGCAGTTTCAATGCAGCTTTAAAGGGCTCTAAACGATCCCAGCCAAGAAATAAGGGTTTTATCTGGTGAAACGGCCATTTTCTAAAAAAATAAAATAAAAATTTAAATGCGTTTTAACCTCAAATGCTCATCTTGTCTAGCTCTGTCAAGCACATATGTAGACTGTGTAATCCGGGTCAATACAGTTGGGCTATGTCAAAAAATCTAATTTTCTCCTCCAACTTTAAAATCCTTCCTACATCACTGCAGAAGTACTGACCCAGTGTTTACAAAGTGAACATGCAAAAAAAGGTCAAACAGCCTTTAACAAAAAAGCTAAAACAGCGATGCAAGGCGATTTTGAAGTTCAATGAGATGGCAGTTTTTCAACACACCCTAACTGTATTGATTAAACAGAGTGCGCATCGCAGAGCTAGACAAGACGAGCATTTGAGGTTAAAAAGTATATCAATTTAGATGAGACCTTTATTCCTCAGCTTTAGAGCTTTTTAAAGCTGCGTTGAAAATGCATTTTGAACTGTTAAACTCGTGGGCACCATTGAAGTCCACTATACAGAGATAATTCCTGAAATGTTATCCTCAAAAAACATAATTTCTTTACACTTTAAAAAGGAAAGGCATGAACATCTTTAATGACAACGGGGTGAGTACATTATCTGTAAATGTTTGTTCTGGAAGTGAATTACTCCTTTAATGCCTTAAATTTGCCACTAATAAGACTTTAATTAATGCCATTTAACCTGTTACACATACTGTTCTTTTCACATGCTTTTTTAGTTTTTGCCCACTGTATAGTAAAGAAGTAAGCATATTTGGAAGCAGGGGATTTATTTATTTATTTATTTTTTTATTTTTTGAGTTAGCACAGAGTTTCCCAACCCTGTTTCTGGAGGCAAACCAAAACAACACATTTTTAAACACTTTCTAATTAAACACACCTGATTCAACTCATTGGCTCATTAGAAGAGAATCCAAAATGAAAAATGAATGGGTCAGATCGAGGAGACAACCAAAATTTGTTGTTGGTGTGCCTCCAGTAACAAGGTTGGGAAAGAGTGTTAGCAAGCTAACAGCTTAGCCTACTAGCTTAGTATAGCTATAGTTAGTATATTAAGAATAACATTTTAGCTAGTATAGAATGTAGTTTGGAAGTGGTGCATTTCATGGATGAGAATCCATTAAATGCATTATTCCAAGGCTGTATGACATTATTGAACCCATTTAAACTCACAATAAAGGATAATGTTGTTGTGAATTCACAAACCTTACGATTCAATCAAATAAATCTATACAATGCAGGTTTACTATATACACTTTAATTATTTAAATCCATGTAGATTACGTAGGTGCGTCTACATGATGTTGTCCACATATTCAAGAAGAAATGACCAAATATTAAAGATTAAGTGGACATTTGAATTAAATGTTAAGCATAATGCTGTAGTGAATTCACAAATGCAATGATTCAATTAAATATATGTGCTGCAGGTTTAATATATGCGCCTTAAAGGTCCCATATTGTCAAAATCGAAATTTCCTGGCTTTTTTCATGATAACTGAGGTCTAGGGGCTATGTAACTACCATATGAGTTTCAAAACAGTCAATCCACAGTAAACTGCACACAGCCTGCTTAAAGTAGCTGTTCATTTTCACGAGCCGCTGTGACTTCCGTAACGATGTGACGTCCGATCTACTCAGTCACCGCCTTCAGTCACCACCCCGAGAACCAATCACGTCCCACCCTCCTTTTGTCAAACCCAGACAATATCGTGTCCATAACATTGCTAAGCAACAACAACACGGAAACTAATCTAGAAAACCCTGTTCAGTCTATAGATGTCGAAACTACATCATTACACAGGCTTCAGAACAACATGAATATAAGAGACCACTGGCACGTCAACTTCAGCCTCTTTCACACAGCAATTCCGGTAAATACACGGATAATGTGTCCCATGATTTGTTCCGGAATTGTTTAATTTGGTTCATTCACAGTTGTTTTCCGGAATCTGTGCGTGCTTTACACACAACCCATAAAGACATGTGACATTAGGATGTGAGATGTAATGCTACGCGTACGTTTCACTAAACTGAAACTAACCTGAACAAACTGTGCTTCAGCGCTGATAGTGCGGAGCTGGCTCTGCCCGATCGCCGCTTCATTCCACTTTGCACGTATTTTTTGTCGTGAAGAATCGCAGGGTAGCGTGCATCATCACTACAATACTGCCTTTATGGTTGTGGCTTTTGTTCACACAGCGCTCGTTCCCGTAATTTTTCCAGAATCAGCGCGCATTGTGAAAGGGGCTTTACTAAAGCAACAGTTATGTAGCTTACTGCATTCGGTGTTTGAAAAAGAAAAAACATTAATGATCATTCTGAAATATCCTGTTGAGTATCAGCTCTCTCTATGGCTCTGGGTTCGGCTACAACATACATGACCGTAGTTACCTGTGATTGGCCTGGCTGTGCGTCACTCAGAAAACAACAGGCCAATCAGAAGAGAGGCTCATGAATATTAATTGAATGGGCCAAAATTGACCTGTTTTTGACAGAGCTCCTAAAAAAGGAGCTGTAAAAATATCTTGAGATGGATTTTGGCACTTATACCGCAAATATATATTCTTAAGGACATCAACAACTAAAATAAACCTCCAGAAATGTGTACAATATGGGACCTTTAATTATTGAGATTACGTACATGTCTCAGAGCAGCTCTGTTGACAGTAAATGCTGCTCCACACAAACAGTTATCATTTATGTCATATTTGCATGTTATAACATTCTTCTGGGAATGCATCGTTCGCTATTTCATCTGATTTGCAAGGTAAATCATTTATAAACCTATGCAAGCAAAGGATAATATATCATTATGTTTCCAAATAAAAGCTCAAACCCTTACTCTGAGTTTACACATTTTGATGTCCACATATTAGAAATTACAGTGGCTTTAGCATTTTTGTACTGAGGAGATGTCGAAATATTAAAGATTAGGTCAACACTTGAATTAAATGTTTAAATGTTCTTTCGTCAATATTAAAGTCAGGCCATTGGTGCTCTCTGCAGGCATTTGTTGTAATGCATAATACACATTACTTCTTTTGTTTATAATACTAGGGCTGCACGATTAATCGCATGCGATATCCTATGTGCATAGTCAGTAAAGCCCGTCCTGTAATAAGGAGTAAATCTCCATCACGTGTGTGTTTCAGATAGAGCAGCGCTTAGTATACAGAGCTGTTGTTTACTAAAGAGCTGCGCAAAACCACGCAGATTAAATCCTTAAGTTTGCGCGCTGCTTGTCAGTGAACAACGGCTCTGTGTACTATGCTCTGTCTGAAACACATGTGATGGCGATTTACTACTGATTACAGAACTTTACTGACTAGATGCGCATTGGATATCGCATGCGATTAATCGTGCAGCCCTATATAATACATTATGTATTTTATATCTATTTCATATTGATTATATATGTATTTTAAGTCAATTTCAACACTATTGTTCGCTTAGGTCTATTTTAATTATTTAAAAAAATCTGATTACTCGATTAGTCGTCAGAATAATCGACTGATTACTTGATTACTAAAATACTTGTTAGTGACAGCAATGCAACTTTATTGTGGTACTCTCGTGAACATGCATCAAAGACTGACAGGAAAGAGAAGAAATTATTGAATAAAATTGTAATTTTTACGTATTACTTATTTTCGTAGCTTTATAAAATTAAGGTTGGAAAAACAGATGTCGCATGGACTATTTTAATGATGTCCTTTCTACCTTTCTGGGCCTTAAACGTAGTAGTTGCATTGCTGTCTATGCAGGGTCAGAAATAGGGCTGGGCGATTTGGCCTAAAATCAAAATCTCGATTAATTGAACATTTTAACTCGATTACGATTAATGAACGATTATTTTATTTATTAATAAAATTATATTTAATTATATTTATATAATATTTATTTTTTTGCCCTCATAGTTCACTGACAAGTAGGGATGCACCGAAATTAAAATTCTTGGCCGAAACCGAAAACCGAAAAAGAGGAAACCAAGGCCGAAAACCGAAACACCGAAAGAATTATGCCAATTATTAGTACCATTCCATTTATGGCTATGACTGTGTACTAATCTTACTAGACTCAAGGCATTGCAATTGCATAAATTAATATTAAAGTTTCAAAGAATAAATCAATTATATTAATTTAAACAATTATTATCATCAATCAAGTATTTTATTACTTGACATATACATATATTTTACTGCCTTTGTTTAAATTGTTTAAATTTTTATAACATTATCTTCTGGATCCATCACATCATAGACTGTAAAAAAATTCACATTTACAAGACTACGCGTTTCTCTTCCAGCAGGAGGCGCTGTCAGACTGGTATACAAAGCAGCGCAACAAATGACTTTGAAACGTGCAGCGCTCAGATTTATTCAATGGATAGCCTTTTGAAGTTTCATCATTTCTTGTCTTTCAGTCCCCACATTTAAGACCACCTGAAATCATAATTATGACTTTTATAACCCCTAATAACACTGCAGTTTTCAATTAAAATTAAGAGCTTTATTTCAAGAACCGATTTTCTGAAACAAACCTTGCACAATATACGTTTCTTTTTATACGTTTCCCACCATATTCAGGGCACAAGGAAAATATATGGGGGACTAAATTAATATCAGCATATGAAGTATAATCGTCTCTCATTGTCTCTGAGAGAATGCACGTCAGATGCTGAAAATCAGTTTTCACTTTCATTTTAACATTGCGCAGTTTTCACGTTGCTTGTGTGATATCCATTGGCTCACCTCCATGGTTTAAAACATAAATATTAATAAAAATACAGTATGAAAAGACATATCTTTAAAATATTGTGACGTAACACCAACGTAAAGCTAATGTTTTTCACTCACTGAAAGCTACATCTGTCTCGATCTCTGCTTTTATCACTGCACGCACGACTGCAGACACAACCCCTCTAGAAATTTCGGCTAAACAAGTTTTGCAAATCGTTATCCGTGGGTCTTTCCATACGTCCACACCGCAGACGTTTTGCTTCAGACAAGCACGTGCAGGCTGCGGGTTCTGTTTGTGTCAACATACTGTTTCGGCCGTGTTGTTTCGGTGATAAAAGTCTTTCGGCCGAAAACCAAAAATGCACTTTCAAAGTAGAAAATAAGCACTGTCTTCTAAACAAAATTACTCTTGTATATCCTGTAAATTTTTTAAGCTCTCCATGGACATGTCGGCGGAATAACGTAATGTAACGGAGCGGGGTCACGTGACTCCACACGCGGTACTGTTTTTAAAGGGAAAGTAATCGAAATAATCGACCTGGAAACATTTGATCGATTATAGGTTCTGAATGTCGATTTCGATTATTTTTCGATTAATCGCCCAGCCCTAGTCAGAAAGCTCCCGGATTTCTTCAAAAATGTCTTAATTTGTGTTCCGAGGATGAACAAAGTTCTTATGGGTTTGGAACGACATGAGGGTGAGTAACTAATGACAGAATGTTAATTTTTGGGTGAACTATTGCTTTAAATATGGCTAAAACTTTGCTTTTTTGTGTGTGGTTGTTGTGAATGCCTTATTTAATGCAATTAATTTTGTCTTAACTTTCACTTTTAACTGATATATTTTAACATTTTGTCTGCTGAATGACTCACCAAGGTGCACAACCCTCAATGACCTGCATTTGTCTGTATATTTGCACGTGTATTACATGTATGTGAGACATACTGCACAAGTCGAACTAGTTACCGTCAAACCCATATTTACAGAGTGATGAATGGGTGAGTCGAAGTTATTAAGAATGTGCCAAATGAAGTCAGTGGGAGGAGCTTAGCCTGAAGAGCGTGTGAGCAATGTACAGATGATTATGAGCAGTTTATTGTGACGAGCCGCTCTTTGTCTTCCCTCCCTCATTCTCCATGCTTCCTGTTCTCTCTTTCTCTCCCTTCCGTTTCTCGGCTGTGTCTCTCTCTCTTTCTCTCTGGGTGAGGTGCAGTAATTGTCTCTGCTGGCAGGGCTGCTGAAGGCTTTATTGGATTGGAGTAGGATTTCAGGGACTGTGTTTAACATGCACCCAGGCGCTACAGTGCACACACACACATTCACTCAGCCAGTGTTTAAACAGGCTGCCATTAACAGTGAGGGAGGGAGACGGGAGCGCGAGAGAGCGAGTATTTAGCAGCGTTTAGGAGGAGGCGGTGTTGCTCAACGAGCGGAAGCCTCGTGTGCTGACTCTCCGTGCCCCCTCTTTCTCCTCCCTCCTTTCTTCTGATTCTGCTCTCTCCTGTCCTCCCCTCCTGTCTTTTCCTTCTATCTCTCTCTCTCCTATTCTTCTTCTTCTTCTTCTCCCTCATTAATATCTTATTATATTAGTGTTAGCCAGTGGGTGCTCCTTCCATCTTCACACATACTGCCACCACACGCACTCACAAAAACACTGTACTGGGCTGGGAGTTATTTATAAACCTCTGTATCCCACAGACAGGAACTCACGAGGGAGAGAGTGAGGTAGAACAGATAGAGAGAGAGAAAGGAGGGGTGAGGTAATACATTTTTTCCAGCTAACCACAACATTCCAAAATTTCTCTCCAACTTGATTCAAGCGTGAACAACTTGTATTGATCACAAAACAACAGCTTGCGACAAGCAAAAGTGACTAATTCTGTTTTAATACAGCTGTGTGTGCATTTAATGACGTACATCCCTTGCATAATCAGTACGATGTTTAGCATTTTAAAACAAATAAGAGTGGTCTTTAAAAAAGGGTTTTTAGTATTGCCATGACACATATTTTTGTTTAGAAGTACATACATTTGGTTCTTAAAGAGATAGATCAACTAAAATGAACCTTCTGTCATTTTTAAATAATGTGCCTCATTTTTAAATTATTGTGGCCTCAAAAATTCACAAAACAATATATCATGATGTCTATAGAAATCTTGAAAAATTAAATAATAATAATATTAATTTAATAGCATGATTTATTTATTCTTTTTTTTTTTTGACAAGTGAATCACACCATTGCATTCAAAAGTAACGATTACACACACAAAAAAGAGAGATTAAAATGCTAACCGTTTTTAATTTAGCACAGTGTCAAGATAAATTTAGAGAAAAAGTCTACCTGATCTCATGACAAAAATGTACCTGTGGCAACGTTTTTGCAAGATACGAAATACATACCGCCATGTACGTTTCGTGACGCATTCGATGTGAGATGTCCACTGCTTGACGCTAAAAGAGTGTTACGTTTTTTTTTTTTTTTTCGGGAACAGATGAACATACATGTTACGTTTTATGTAACGTTGGTTTTGTAGGTGTCACCGCAGTTCTGACATTAAATTTCCGTTGAATTGGCACTATAACTCCGCAATGCCATCTGCACTACACCTAAACCTACCCGCTAGCATGAAAAAAAGCAAATGTGATGTGAAAAATGCAATCTCAAGCATGCCATTTTAGCTTGTTTTTTGATCTTTCAGCTGTTTTATTGTGAGTCATGTTTTTCACGGGATTCGTACCCAAGGATTCCGCATCCTAAGTCCATATCCATGCTGGCTGAACTTCTGAGCAAGCTTGTTTTGTCTGTAAAGCGAAACATGGAGCTGTAATCATAAATGTTTTACCACCTCTAGTGTGAAGTATTCCGTGTCTTGTTAAAAAAAAAAGTTCCCACGGGTATGTTTTCGTCATGAGATCAGGTAGGAAAAAGTACGTATTTTCACTAAACTTGCGTTTTAGCATTGATCGAGTATTTGAAATAACTTCCTTTTGTGAAGTGATACTTTTTTTATATAGTATTCTGTACAGTCATAAAGGCTATGTCAATTAGCATTGCAATAAAAATACACGTCTTCAATATGAACACACCTGAGATGACTTAAAGAACACAGATAAACCATATACTATTATAGCCGTGTTTCGTAGTATAAACACTTCTTATTGTGTTTCATCATACAAAACATTTCTTTCTGCATTTTACTCATCCACAGTGACAGCTGGATGCCTTTGTCCATATAAGGGATTTCCTGGAACGTCATACGTTCTATTTACTTCTACTTTCTGCACGAGGGTGCCCTCCGGTGTTGAGTATGAATGAAGGCAATCACACATGAGAGTTTAACGCTCCATAATGGCGCTGGCGCTGGGATATTATGTCATATTGTCGTATGTGTATGATAGTATTTTAAAATAATGCCAATACCAGTACATTGCAACAACCCTAATTAACGTGTTAATGATATTTAATTATTTAAACATTGCAACTATTGTCAATACCAGTATATCGCGACGGTCTTCTAGAGAAATACAGTAGTTTTTTTTTGACCAACAGACCAAAATTTGGTTAGTAAGTTGAACTGGAGAGTTGAATCAGTCCAATTCTTTATTGAATGATTCTGGATAAAACTTTCATCCACGATGTAATTCAAAACAGTGATTTGTTGTTGATTCTTGACAGCTCATAAAAGTGTGTTGTTGTTTTAAAGGGATAGTTCACCCAAAAATGAAAATTCTGTTATTCATTTCTCACCCTCATGTCATTTCAAACCCGTAAGACCTTGGTTATCTTTGGAACACAAATTAAGATATTTTTGGATGAAATCTGGGAACTTTCTGACCCTGCATTGACAGCAATGTAATTACCATTTTCAAGGACTGGAAAAGTATTAAGAACATCTTTAAAATAGTCAAATTGGTCAATAAAGTAATTTTTTTATTTTATTTTATTTATTTTTTTTTTTTGTGCAAAAAAAGTATTCTTTTAGCTTCGTAAAATTAAGGTTGCACCACTGATGTCACATTAACTATTTGAACAATATCCTTACATTTCTGGCCCTTGAAGGTGTCAGTTGCGGTGCTTTCTATGCAGGGTCAGAAATCTCTTGGATTTCATCAAAAATATCTTAATTTGTGTTCCAAAGATGAACAAAGGTATTTCAGGTTTGGAATGACATAAGGGTGAGTAATTAATGACTGAATTATCATTTTCATTTTGGGTGCACTCTCCCTTTAATTAATATTAAAAACAGTGCACTGCTTTACTAGCGAGGACAATCCAGGGTCTACTGCAAAATCACAAAGAGTAGTAGCTCAAGGACCAACATGCTACATTAAGAACCAGGGGTAACTCCGGAACAGGATAATTTGTGTGATTTCACTTACTATTTTGTCTAATGGAATATAAGTAAATGTATGCTATGGCAAATAGCTTCCTGGGGGTTGTAATAAATACAAAAATAAAATGCGATTTTTATGAATGTTCTAATTTATTCTGCAAATGTGTAAACTTGAGAGCTCAACTGTCTGTACCATAGGATGTTTCTTTCACCTCCTAAATTAAAGGGTCATGCACTCGGCTCATTTGAAAGTCTGATGAGCTAGATCTAGAACACAAACACGTACACATACACACTTACACAAACCACATTTTTCAGACAAGTCCTCTGCACAGTATTTACTATAGAGAGGCTGTGTGTAAGTGCCTGTGTTGTGTGTTTAGCTGTGTTATCTGTTGCGTGTCAAAGGTCGGTCTGCCTTTATTGCACCATGCACATTCAAGAGCTCAATTTAATGATGTGGATTAAACACATAAGAACAAATACACTTAGAGACACTCATTTGGTTTAGCCTTCAACACATGGTGCGCACACAAGATATCCTGAGCCTAAAGCATGGATTTCGAGGTCATGTAAGATTTGTTTGTTGTCTGATTGTACATATCTGCTTGTCTGCGTGTATGTTTAGTTCATAGAATGGGAATCCAGTGTCGTGATCTAATTACTTGACTAAAATTCACAAGCTTTTGAATTTTCGTAAGCTACAATGTTGTACCTGTTCTAACGCTATGGCAAAAGTTCTAGCAAAGCATGCTACCTGTTTTGTCGTTGGCTGCACAGACGAGCACAGAACACTATTTAGAGTCCCAGCCTCAGAGGAGACATATATTTACTGTATATTACGCTGCTGCCACACCAATCTAATATAAACATACAATAACTTTCCCAGCTTTCTATCTTCACAGACATAACCAATTGTTATTGTAATTCTTGTGTGTTTTTAACATAAACTTGTGTGTATTTGACCGTTCAAGCGCAATACGACATGAAAGAGGACTTAGTTTACTCACATTCATTTTATTTTTAATTTAATGTAATTTAATTTAATGTTGTTTTTTAATTCATTTTATTTTATTTCACTTTATTTCAATGCATTTATTTTATTTTATTTATTTCACTTTATTTTATTTTATTTTATTTTATTTTATTTTATTTTTTTTCTATTTTATTTGTCATTTTATTTCAATTTATTAATTTATTATATTTTATTTATTTACTATTTTATTTGATTTGATTTTTGATTTGATTTTTTTATTTAATTTTGTTTTTTAAATTTTATTACATTTCAAGGTATTTCTAATTTTATTTCACTTTATTTAATTTTGTTATTTATCATATTTTATTTCACAATTTTATGTATATATTTATTTAATTAAAATTTTCAGTTTTATTACATATCATAGTATTTTAATTGAATTTAATTAATTTTATTAAATTAAATTATTTAGTTTTTTATTGAATTTCGTTTTTTTTTATTTTAGTTTATTTCAAATTATATTTTATTTATTTAATTTTATTTAATTTGACTTTATTTATTTAATTTTTTATTTTATTACATTTCATGCTATTTCATTTTAATATATTTTAATTTAATTTAATTTTATTTTATTTCATTTCATATCAGTCAATATTGGATATTTAATTGAGCATGCTCACTTCCCCCTATTTTTCCATATAAATATCTTATGCTTAATCTTCAAAAACACAAAATTAGGATCTTGCCGCATTTTTCTTTATTCGCTACTTTTAAGCGACGTATGAATTAAATACAAAAAATACCACCTCTTCCTTTCGTCCAAAGGTTCTGCAACAATCAACAGGATATTGTAATTTGTCACACTCCATAGCCCCACCATTTACATTTACAAATCAAACACCATCTGATTGGTTGCGATTACGCCACACTACACAGCAATTGTTGCGGCCCTGTTAAACCGACAAATTGCTCGTCACTGGAAACTTGTTAGGACACAATAACCATAGTTTAGTGCAGCCAATCTTACCTGGAAATGCAACATAGCTTTGCTCATTTGCAAGGTGCACCAAGGTTAAATAATCAAGGATGTGTTTGTTCTTTTGCAATATTTTCAGAACGGAAAGCCAGTAATACAGTGTAGGTATTGCATACATTGACAAAGAAGAGTACACAGAGATTGAGACATAAAGAAAAAGAGAATTCAATAGATGGAAAAAAAAAAGAAAAAAGCATAGGGTAGGTATAGAAGAGGGGAGAGAGGAAAGAAAACATTAGGGAGGGAGACCACTAGAGAGAAAGAGCGAGAGAGATTATTGGCAGAAGTGTCCAGTGCACTCAGCCCAGGAGCTGGGGGGAGGGGCTTCAGGATCAGGAGGTTGCTATAACAACTGCACCTTGGTGGTTCTCTCCCCCCCATGCTCGCTCTTGCTCGCTCTCCCTCTCTCTCTCTCTCCAGTCACATGAAAGCATTACCGTCTGTCTGAAGAGCTCTTCTGTCTTTCCCTCCCTCCCTCTTGTATTTCTCTCCCTCCCTTTATCCGTGTGCTCTCCCACATGGTGACTGTGAAGAGAGCAGGAGAGGGAGTGTGTTTGTGTGAGCTACTGAACACTTTAATAGGCAGTGAAATGGAGAAAAACAAACATCAGCCTCCCCCCGCTACACACACACACACACACACACACACACACACACACATGCACACGCATGCATACACAGACTTTCTCTCTCTTCCTGTCTTTACCTCTGCTGCGTGTTTTCTTAACCCTGCCATGCTAACTAAGGCTTGGGGGAGGTTTTCTCGCCGTTCTTATCCTATTACGACGGGTTTGAGCCAAATGCTGCTAGCTAGATGGGTCTGTGTCTGCCGCTTATGGTGTCGCTGGTTACGCCGTCCGTAGCGTAGCGTGACGCTCGACCCCAGACGTCAGTGAAGATGTCTGCTAGAGGGGGTTGGTGCTAAACATACCTAATTACGCCTCACTTAGCATGCAGGGTCTTTGCAGGAAGATGATCATTATTGATATCAATCATGTGCCACTCGCAGAGGATTCATCACACGCGGGCCGATAGGGTGCAGGAGTGGAGTGAGAAAATGCTTAGTGGAGTCAGCAACAAAAATTGTAAAGCAATGAGAGGATACATTCTCACAGCAGAGATATGTTTGTCAGTACTGTTTTAAGTGGTAATTTTGGTAATTGTTTTCATAGAATTTAGAATGAAGTGACAAAATAACCACAAAAACCACCTAGTGAATTAATAATAATAGTAATGTTATTTTATTTCATTTCATTCTATTTTTTTCATTTTATTTCATTTAATTTCATGCCATTTCATTTTAGTTTAATTAAATTTTATATTATTTAATTTCACTTTATATTCATTGAATTTATTTAAAATTTTATTTCGATATTTTATTTAATTTTATTGTATTTTTCATTTTATTTCATGTCATGTTATTTGTTTTAATTTAATTTTATTGTATTTAATTTAATTTCATTGCATTTTCTTATTTTATTTTACCCTTTTTATTTATTTATTTATTTATTTATTTTTAAGATTTATTTTTTTGGCTTTTTTGCCTTTATTATGATAGGACAGATCAGATAAGACAGGAAGCGAAGTGGGAGAGAGATAGGGGGTGGGATCGGGAAAGGTCCTCGAGTCGGGATTCAAACACGGGATGCCCGGAGCGCAACAGCGCTATATGATTTAATTTTATATTTATTTCATTAATTTCATTGTATTATTTTAATTTATGTCATATAATTTCATTTGTATTTTTCATTTCATTGTTTTTTTGATTTTAATTAAAAAATATTTAATAGAATTTTGTATTGATTTCATTTTATTTTATTTTCATTTTATTTTTCATTTCATTTTTCATTTCATTGTAATTTTTTTATTTGAATTGATTTCATGTCATTTTGTATTTAATTTAATTTTATATTATTTAATTTAATTTTGTATTCATTTTATTTCATTTTTATTTTATTCATTTTGTCATTTCAGTATATTTTAATTCATTGTGTTTTTTGTATTATTTATTTAATTTTATTTAATTGTTTTATTTTTATTTTATTTTGACATTACATTGTATTTTTCATTTCATTTTATTTACTTTATTTTATTTGATGTCATTGTATTTTTCATTTATAAAAATACTTTGAATAATTTTTTTTTTATTTATATTTGATTTTATATCATTTAATTTAATTTTATATTCATTTAGTTTTATGCATTTTATGTAATTTCAGTGTATTTTTCATTTCATTTTATTTCATGTAATTTTTATTTTATGTAATTTGTTTTTTTAATTCATTTTCATTTAAATTTCATTTAATTTTCATTTTTCATTTCATTTGATTTCATTCTATTTTTTCATTTCATTTTTATTTTATATTAATTTTACTTTTTTGATTTTATTTTATTTTGTTTTATTTTTTGATTTTATTTTATTTTGTGTTATTTTGTCATTTCGGTTTTTTTTTAATTTCATGTTATATTATTTTATTTTATATTTTATTTCATTTTATTTCATTTCATTCTGATTTCCCACTGGTGGCACTTAAAATAAGTGTATGGCACTCCAAGTTATTGTTACATGCTTTGACAGTCAGAGAAGGCGTCGAAGGCGATTACCTTTGGTTACCTGTTCATATACATACACAGTATGAGCAACACAATTTGCCAAATATTGTTGTCAATCCCCAACCTTGACTGTACAAATGCAGCCGTTATTATGTGAGCCACATTGTTCTCGATTTCTGCCTTGATTTCTTTCTCTCTCTCCCCCCATCATTCACTCTCTCCAAGTGAGTGACAGTCATCCTAATCGTCTTTATGGCATGATAAACGGCACGAATATTGACAGCCGTCGTGACAACGGTTGCTATGACAACCCCCTTAGCTGTTGCACACGACAGAGGTGTAACAATGAAAGATGTAACCCCACGCAGACCTACAGTCAACACGAACGCGAGGGTCATATTAGAGCTTGCTACAGTATAGCTTACAGTACATGCAGCACAACTAATGTAAGAGGTAGACTGCAACAGAACGTGTTTTGGATGTGTGTGTGCCTCATTTTATCGGCTTATCTCCTTATTTTGCATAAAGCTAGCCAGTAAACATCAGCCTTTCTTGTTTCCCATCATGATCTCGCTGTTCTTCTGGTCATGTAGAGAGAGGAAGACTGAGAGAAAGAGATAGAAAGAGGGAGGGAGACTAGACGTATTGCCTCAGAGGAGACTCGGGGAGAAGATCCATGAATCTTGTTGTTTCAGAATCTCATTTCGCATGTTTCGGTGGAGTGGTGTGTGTGTGTGTGTGTGTGTGTGTGTGTGTGTGTGTGTGTGTGTGTGTGTGTGTGTGTGAGGTTTCTAACATGCGCACACACACACACACACACACACACACACACACACACACCGAAGTCCACTGGGACAAGCAAAGAAGGTGGGTGGGATCCTGCTGTTGCGTATAGGGAGAATTTGTCGCTAATGTTCTTGCGGTTCATCTACATCTCCGAGTTTACGCACACATTTCACTTCTGTAATTAACACACCGTTAAATGTGTTCACTGTGAGAGTCATTAGCACAAACAGAAAGATGAGAAGAGATGATGGGAAATGCTTTTCACCTTCTTTTCTATCCTCACCTCCGAGGAGGCATCTATCACTCTTTCCCCGTCAATATTTGCCGTTGTTCATTCCCCACCGCACTGCCCTGCAATAGCGAGAGAGAAGGGACCGTCTGCAAAGTGATGCAACCGAATGTTATAAGAATCATTTGCGGATTAACTGGAGGAATACTTGCAATTGTTTTCACTCTTTATTGCCTTAAATAGCATTACATATTGACACAATAATGACATTTTTAGGGGTTCTCTCTCATCCCTAACCTCTGTCGGCGTGTACGTGTGTGTTACTGTCTAGCATGCTTGTGTTGAGCGGCTTAGACACAGCTTAATAGCTGAGACAAATTAAGCAGAAGAGCATTGTGGGATAAAAGTGTGCCCATGTGTGAACAATGAAACTCGTTCGTTTTGCAACCGATTCCCTCGCCTCTATTCTCTCTCTCTTTTCTCTCTGTATGTAATTGTGAAGTGATAGTTGACGCTTGTCACCTTTTCCCTCGTCTTAGTGATTCTCTGTGTATTTAGAATTCATATATGTGACCCTGGACCACAAAACCAGTCTTAAGTCGCTGGGGTATATTTGTAGCAATAGCCAAAAATACATTGTATGGGTCAAAATTATTGATTTTTCTTTTAAGTCAAAAATCATTAGGAAATTAAGTAGAGATCATGTTACATTAAGATTTGTTTGTAAAATTACTACTGTAAACCTATCAAAATGTAATTTTTGATTAGTAATATGCATTGTTAACTTAATTTGGACAACTTTAAAGGTGATTTTCTCAGTATTTTGATTTTTTTTGCACCCTCAGATTCCAGATTTTCAAATAGATGTATCTCGGCCAAATATTGTCCTATTCTAACAAACTATACATCAATAGAAAGCTTATTTATTGAGCTTTCATATGATGTATATATCTCAGTTTTGTAAAATTGAACCTTATGACTGGTTTTGTGGTCCAGGGTCACATATGTGCAGTGCTGTATGTGCAAAACTACATATTTTCTAAAAAGAACCAGTGGGTTGAATGACTAGTTCACTAGTCAGTATTAAATAAGTTGTTCAATTCCAGAACAAAAATTCACAGATCATTTACTCACCCCCTTGTCATCCAAGATGTTCATGTCTTTCTTTCTTAAATAAATAAATTTGTTTTGTTTTTTTCAGGAAAACATTTAAGGATTTCTCTCCATATAGTGGATTTCTATGGTGCCCTTGAGTTTGAACTTTCAAAATGCAATTTTAAATGCAGCTTCTTAGGACTCTAAACGGTCCCAACCGATGAAAAAGGGTCTTATCTAGGAAAACGATCGGTTATTTTCAATTTTTTTTTTTTTTAATTATATATTTTTTAACCTCAAATGCTCGTCTTGTCTAGCGATTTTGTGATTTAGCTAACTGTCTTGAACTGGAGTTAAGGAGAGCTAGACAAGTCAAGCATTTGAGATTAAAAAGTGTATAAATTGTCAATTAAAAAAAAAAATAACCTTTTCACTAGATAAGACCCTTCTTTCTCTGCTGGGATCATTTAGAGCCCTTTGAAGCTGCATTTAATCTGCATTTTGGAAGTTCAAACTCAGAGACACCATAGAAGTTCACTACATGAGGAGAAATCCTGAAGTGTTTTCCTCAAAAAACATAATTTCTTAACGACTGAAGAAAGAAAGACATGAACATCTTGGATGACAAGGGGGTAAGTAAATTATCTGTAAATTTTTGTTCTGTATGTGAACTTCTCCTTTAACCCATGTGCTATGTTGAATGAAACTGATATCATTGAATTGTCATTGAAAATGATAATTATGTCATTAATTACCCTCATGTTGTACCAAACGCGTAAGACCTTCGTTCCCCTTCGGAACACAAATTAAGATATTTTTGATGAAATCCGAGAGTTTTCTGACCCTGCATAGACAGCAATTCAACTACCACGTTCAAGGCCCAGGAAGGTTGTAAAGACATTGTTAAAATAGTAATAATAATAAAAATGAAAATAAGCCCATTATTTACTTGCCCTCCAAGCGTCCTAGGTGTATATGACCTTCTTTCAGACGAATCCAAACGGAGTTATATTACAAATTATCTTGACACTTCCAAGCTTTAGAATGGCTGGGTGGGTGTTTCTCTTCATCAGTCCAAATAACAAATAAACCAAATAAAAATAAACCTAAAAAAGTCCTATAAAGTACATCCATCCATAATAAAAAGTGCCTCGCACAGCTCCAGTGGGTGAATAAAGGCCTCCTGTCACAAATCGATGCATTTTCGTTAGAAAAATATCCATATTTAAAACATAATAATCACTTTAATATAGCTTGTGGCAGCTGGTTGTACACAGAAGCAGCTCTGGGCGGATGACGTAGGACGTTGGCGGTGCGCATGCACCACTCAGAAGTGACGAACATGAATGACAAAGATCAAAACAAAACAACGGTCATGAATTAGAAATACAACACGAGGATTTGTGAAGAAAATTGTCAGAGGATTTCGATATAAGCCAAGAGGAGACTGGTTTTCCTTTGCTAAAGTAAGGAAACTTTGCTTCCTTTGCTCCTGATTTGTGCAAGACTCATCGGCGCAATGCCAACGTCTTATGTCATCCACCCGGAAGGGCTTCCGTGTACGACCAGTTGGTGCAAGCTAGATTAAAGTTATCATTACGTTTGAAATATTGATATTTTTCCTACAAAAATGCATTGATTTGTCCCCGGGAAGCCTTTATTCACCCCCCCGTAACCAGGCACTTTTTATTATGGATGGATGTACTTTACTGGACTTGTTTGGACTGATGAAGAGAAACACCTGCCCATGCCATTATAAAGATTGAAAGTGCCAGGATCATTTTTAATATAACTCCGATTGGATTCGTTTGAAAGAAGGAAGTTATACACACCTAGGATACCTAAAGGGTGAGTAAACAACAGGCTAATTGTCATTTTTGGGTGAACTATCCTGTTAAATGCTCATGAATAGAGATCGACCGATATGGGTTTTTCTATAACCGATGCCGATGTTTAGAGGTCAGGGTCAGTCGATGGCCGATATGTGCTGCCGATTTTTTTTGGCCGATTTGTAGGGCCGATATCTTGAAGTTCTTCCCTTTATTTGCATGCTAAAATGTCACACTAATAATAAGTGGATGCACATCATTTCTTAACTTAACATCATGAACAATGAACACAATGAACCATCTTTCGGATCTTGATTTTGTGCACTGACAGTATTATTATAAAAGATTTAAAGGAGAACTCCGGTGTGATATTGACCTAAAGTGTATTGAATCATGATACCGAGTGTAAACGTACCTTGCATATCTCATCTCGTCTTGTCCACTGCTGTCCGAAATCTGGGGTCAGTTAGCCGATGCTCACAACAGCTTGTCAATGAGATCAATGGGGCATCGAAGCAGTCATGTAAATAAATCACTGTTTTATGCCATTTACGAGGCACAAAGTAGCGCCACACTTCATCGGTAGACTTCCAAGGGCCCCGACATTTAAAACGCGACATTGAAAACTCATAAAAAGCACCGGTAGTTTATTTACGAGAAGATTTATACAGACAGTAACGGCAAGAAGTTTAGTGGCCGTCGCCATCTTGAATGTAGTCACGTTAAGTCGAGTGACGAGCAGGAAGGAACGTATCAGGTTTTCAACTTATCAGGTTGTAGTTTCCTTCGTGCTCGACATTCGACTTATCGTGACTACATTCAAGATGGCGGCGATCGCTAAACTCCTTGAAGTTACTGTCTGTATAAATCTTCTCGTAAATAAACTACCGGTGCTTTTTATGAGTTTTCAATGTCGCGTTTTAAATGTCGGGGCCCTTGGAAGTCTACCGATGAAGTGTGGCGCTACTTTGTGCCTCGTAAATGGCGTAAAACAGTGATTTATTTACATGACTGCTTCGATGCCCCATTGATCTCATTGACAAGCTGTTGTGAGCATCGGCTAACTGACCCCAGATTTCGGACAGCAGTGGACAAGACGAGATGAGATATGCAAGGTACGTTTACACTCGGTATCATGATTCAATACACTTTAGGTCAATATCACACCGGAGTTCTCCTTTAACCAAAGTTAACCAAACAAATCGAACTGACCAAGTATTAAATATATAAAACAGATAATATAAAAACTGTTAATCATTTACATAAAAGTTTGAGAGCTGAGATTAATGTTAAACTTTAATGTTTTAAATATAACATTTTGAATACAGAAATTTGAAACGATTTATATAACTGAGAGGACCTGCCAGCAGATGGCGGCAAGACACTGATTTAATTACTGAATCATCATTCATTTGATTCGTTCGAACAGCTGATTCATTCCTGAATAAAGCAAATGACAGTCTTTATGAATGGGAAATTGAATCGTTTCAATAGATTCGTTTAAAAACGCACGTTCATTCTGAAACAAAACACCGCTGTGTTTAAATGGAGATGCACAGCGGCTCAGTAGTGGCTTGTTTCAGAATACTTTTGACGACAAAAGAGAGCAAAATCTTACTTTTGATGACGAAATAAAGCAAAATCAGGCAATAGTGTAATCTGCCTGCCACCTATATTTTTTTTTCTCAGATTTAGCAAACCGCACACGATCTTCCTATTACTATTATTCTAATTCTTAGTTTTGCATGCTGATATGATGAATGGATGGTTTATTTTAACAGCTGATCTGCACATCGCTGCGCACTTATATAGGCTTAATCACTC
Organism: Garra rufa; assembly: GCF_049309525.1. Taxonomy (NCBI): domain Eukaryota; kingdom Metazoa; phylum Chordata; class Actinopteri; order Cypriniformes; family Cyprinidae; genus Garra; species Garra rufa. The sequence continues at coordinate 19,224,888 of NC_133366.1, forward strand.
ATGCTTTTAAGCCAAATCCATGCTGAAAAAAAAACATTTACTGACATCTGGACGTGACCATAGGTATAAACTCGCAGAATCTGGGGTGACGGAGAGGACGGTGCGGGGCGCATCAGGTGCAAACATCAAAATATATTTAAAAGGAAGTTGGCGCCACGGTCCTGACCACATAACTCAGGTTCAGATTTTAGAAAATGTAGTTAATGTTTACATCATTATTGATTTATCTCATCCATGCGTGACCCACCCACAAGTAATTAGAATGCATTTTTTTTTTTATTACCAGACCCGCAGATATTACCATCCTCCGTGCATCACTGTCTCCGAGTGAGGCGTAGTAATCGAAAAGCTGCATTGTTTGTGAGAGCCGCCGCCTTCTCCACCCCACGCACACAGTGAAATTGTCCCACTCCAATACAGGAAAAATAAAACAGAACTTATAACACTGGGGCTAATATGTTAGCAAGCAAGCTGCTGATAATTTTCGACTACAGTCTTTAAACTTAACTGCAAGCAAACCTTTAACCAGCTGTAGCATTATGCCAGTTCCCAACGGTTCTATGCTTTTCTTTCACTTAAAGAAAGCAACACTTCCTAGTTTACTAGTAATATATAGTAAATATATGGCCATAGGACAGAATTTAAGCCTTACATTTATCTCTCAGAACTGTTATTGAATCTTACAAAAGTTTTGGCTTGGGGTTCTTCACAGCAGCGCGTTTTACTGCACCAATAACACGGGGCTGCCCGCAGACGTGCCTGACTTTAAATCGGCGCTACTAATGCCGATATATTAAAAAATCGCAAATATTGACCTCTACTCATGAAACCAAGCAGCTGGATGAGCACAGCAAAACTACCTTTAAGAAGTTAGTCTAATCCAACCACTTTATCATAGTAAATTGAGTTTGATCCGCATATAGCTATTAAGTCTTTACATAGTGGCAAACAGAAGGACCTTCTTGTCTTCTGTTTAAATTAGCCTATTATTGCCTCATGAGGCCTCTGTTTAAACCCAGACACCTGCACAGATTATGGAAAACCAACACTGGAATTACATGTAGGCAGTTTTTGAAAATACCTGCCCCCAATTGACGTCAAGAAAACATCTCAGTGAAAGATCTTTTGTAGAATCAGATAAACCAAAAGAACAAGGCACTTTAAGTAAATAAGTGAATGTTTAATTTCTTTTCTTTTCTTTTTTTTTGGTACATGTAACTACAGTGACGATCATTGGCATAAAACTATTGTTATTGTGACGTGTTTTGATAGCAAAAATACATTACCTATGTAAATTTTGGCAATCTGGAATAGAAACCACTCTGACGTGCTTCTGCTCTGAAATGTAAATAGTTGTTTGAATAGTACCATGCTGGACTATTTATACACTGAGAAACTGCTTGTGAATGTAGGACAATAATATTCTGAAGATGTGTTGTTCTTAATATGTTTTTATATGAACCTGATGAGATATTCTAACCATTGCTCTTTCTTTTAATTTCTCTCTCAGCTCCAGGAGACGGTGAAGAGGAAATTGGACAGTGCCCGGTCTCCTTTAAATGGTGACCAAAATGGCCTCAGTGATGGGAGTTACTCTCCCACAACAAAGAGACTACGTAAGGAAGGATGCACTGGAATGGACTCTCTTGGTAGCCTCCCACCCATTTCCCCACTTCATTCAATGGACATCAAACCCACCTTGCCCTCGGGCAACAACAGTGCCTCCTCAAACAACGGAACCGGCAATGGCAATGCTGGTACAAACCATATTAGTGGACGACCTGAGGATTTAGGCAAAAATGGCGGAATGCCTGATATTAAACTGAATGGTTCTTTGGAGTTGGAAGATGGCTTTAGTCTACTAAAGGACATGAAACAAGAGCCTTTGGACGATGGCGGTGGAATCGAGTCCTCGGAAACTTCACTTTCGAATCAGAACAAGCTATTCTCTGACATCAATCTGAATGACCAGGAATGGCAGGAGCTGATTGATGAGTTGGCCAACACGGTGCCTGAGGATGACATGCACGACCTCTTCAACGAGGACTTTGAGGAGAAAAAGGAGGTGAGCGACTTCACACGGGCCACAACAGAACAAACGCAGCTTGCACAAGACCCAGCGCCTAACTCTGTAGCTACGGCACCCAACAGTACACCGCAACCACAGAGTGGACAGATGCCTATGGGGTCACCTCAGGTGAGACCATCTTCCTCTGGTCCCCCATTCGCAACTGCTGCCAATGGGACACCTCCGCAGCAACCCTTGCAGCAGTCACCAGCAGTTGGAATGCCATCAGGATCGCCCGCTAACTGTGTGGCGCGTTCTCCGCAAACTCCCACCCAAGCGCAGACCCAGGCCTCAAGGCCCGGAAATGGATTTATGATGAATGCAGGTCCTGGCGTTGGCCCCGTGGCATCAACTCCAGTAACAGGAGGTGGTCCTGGATCAGGTGGAACAGGTGGAGGTGTACCAGTCCCGCCCACCTCTGAACTTTCACCGGCCGAGCAGCTGAAGCAAATGGCTGCCCAGCAGCAGCAACGTGCCAAACTTATCCAACAAAAACACCAACAGCAGTCCCAGGCAGCAAACTGGTCGCCTGCAGGAGCACCAACAAGCCCGTACAGTGGACCCTTTAACCCAGATAAACCAAATAGCCCCATGATGTATACGCAGGCTTTCAATGCTAGCAACACAATGGGGCCTAAAACACCAAGCATGAACAACTACCTCCCACAGAACCACATGAACATGCTCAACCAGCAACAGCCGCAGCAGCAACCTAATAACTTGGCTGCCCAAAACAACCTCAATAAGCCGCTTTCTTATAGCAACACCAAGCCGCTGACTCATTTCAGTGGAGTAGACCACATGAGTCAGCGGATGACGCCACCCATGGCCAACCAAGCCAAAAACCCAATGATGCCCTACATGCAGGGCACCGCGGGGCAAGGCGGTGGGCCACCACAACCTCCAGGTCCAATGCCCAACCAGTCAGCCCATTTAAGTGAAGAACAGAAGAGGATGATGATGATGAATAAAAAAATGCTGAGTCAAGGGATGCCATATGGCTCAATGCAGCAGCATGTACAGGTAAGATCCTTGATTTTTGTTCACGCTATGCTATGGAGAGCTAAATTGGATGTTTATAAGCTAATCTTTGAGGTTTTTGTGGTCAGATAGCGGTTGTTGTTACAGCAAGCTGTCTGCTTTAGAGTTATGTAAACAATTCTTGGTGTACAATATCTTTGTTAGTCTGTGCTTGGGACAAGTACAATGGTTTTATATTTTGTTCTCAAAGGCACTTGCCAACTTTTATTTTAACTGTGTTGTGATCTGAGTAGGTGGGGTTTTGGATGAGAATCCAGGGAATGTATGTAATTGACAACTTTTTTTAAAAGCGTTTGCTATTTCCAAAAGAAATTTACATCAAGACCAATTTGTCTGAACTTTTTAATTTGATTTCACCAAGAAGTCCATCGGCCTTCTCACAAACCAATCATTGACTGTCAGGTGCATATTGTGCATAAACCTGGATCAGTCTGACTTAATGCAACTTACCACTCGGCCCACCTAGAAACAGTAGTGTACCAGTTTCATGCAATAAATACTGTTGAAGAAAAGCTAATTAATGGGTTTGATGTTTGTTTTAGTGAGGCGAAATCTTTAAAAAAAAAGTATTTGTTGGTCCACTTGGAAAGAAGACAGATGCATATTGCACATAAACATGGATCAGTCTAGTAATGGACTTCATGCAACTTACCTATCGGCCCACCTGGAAACAAAGATGTACCAGGTTCATGCAGTGAATACTGATCATCGTTTGGTTTGATGTTTGTTTTAGTGAGGCGAAATTTAGAGGTCTTCACAGATCCGCTTGGGCCCGAAAACCCGAAGTCCAACCCGAGACCCGAGCGGGTCAGTTTGGGTCTAAAACTTCTACAAGTCCCTTGGACATGTGTCAGGTTCAGTATTAGCGACCTCGGGTCTTGGGTAATTAAAATAAATCTGCTTTTTCTGAATGGACCTGAATTCTTTTAAACTATCCTGGATCCCTAGCCTCCTTTTGCGTTCATGGTAAGGTAATTAACATTGCAGACAACACTAGCGAGTCCATGATTTATTAGGCTGTCGATTAAATTTTTTAATCAAACTATCATTTTTATTTTTCTAATCCACTGGCCACAATTAAAACCCGGACTCAGAAATATCATATAACCATCAGAAAGGTAGTCTAGTCCAGTCGGGTTCGAAAATAACCTTAATGCCATGAGGTTGGGTTGGACTCTAATTTCATCGGGTCAGTCTAGGGTAGGGTTTTTCTTAAAAAATATATATTTTATGCACGTCGGGTTCGGGTAAAACTTATTCTGATTGTTTCGGGTCAGGGACAGATTGTTAGGACCCGAGAAGACCTCTAGCAAAATCAAAACTCTGGATTCAGATCAAGGCAATTGGTAGCGGGTAGATATTCATGAGCAAAACGGTTCATCTCTCTGTTGTTTATTAGTTCTTAGCTACTGCTACTACTTAGACGTCAGGCCTGTGATTGGTTGCTTAACATGCCAGTTAGACGGCTCTTCTTGTTTGAGTGAATGTTATAAAATATAAGATGCTAAGATGCTAAATATAAGATTTTTCCAATTTTAAACAAAATTCTTACTATGCAAGAGGAAAAGCTAACTCAATCATTCAGATAAAGCTTCAGCATTGGGCAGTTTGCCTAGAGACACGCTAAGAGTCGAACTGATAAGTCCTCATCCATAACTCTGGATTTTATGTCTGTGTTGTGCTGTGGGACAGTAATGGTTCCTGTTGCCCTGAGCAACAGCTAGCTCTTGGAATAGGAAATCGACACTCTGTAATATATTTATGCCTATGCGTCAACCTCCGATGTCCCCGTGGCCGCCAAAATCCCTTTCCCTCAACCTACCATTGGAATATAGAGGAAATGGCGCCACTGAACGAAAAGAGAAGCTCTTCTTTTAGTATCAGGAATTGACAGGATTTTCAAATTCATTAATGTTCACTTAAATGTCACGGTCATTTTCTCAGTGGTTGCAACTATTGGCCTTCAGTCCACAACTAATGAGAAGTGTGAAATGTGTTACTATTTGTTGCTTGATTATCTAACACAATTTCTTAGGTTTACACGAAAAAGTCAGCCGAGAGTGGTAGAATGCCTTTTGTAATTGGAAGGGTGCTGGTGGTGGTCTCAGTTACTGAAGAGGTCTCGAGTCTGCTAGCTTCTGAACTGTAAATTATTCTCATTAATGGTGACATCCTCAGCCCCTCCCAGGCTCCCTCTCTCTCCTCCTTTCATTTTATCCATCTGTTCGTTGGGTTCTGTAGCTCTTGCTCTGAGATTAGATATTCCTCCACCCATTTTCCTCTCTTTTTTTCTTCTCCTGCATCTACCATGTCCCCCCTCCCTTCCCTCTTTCCCTCGTTCTCTCTCCTCAGAAGCAATAAAGGGGTAGATTTATGATGGTTGGTTCTTTTGCAGCCTGAGGAAAATGCAGCATAAGAGCGAAACAAGGTAGAGAGAAAGAAAAAGAGAGAGAATGAGAGAAAAGGCAGAATAAAGGTAGAGCATAAGTAAAAGATGGTATGAATTATGGAAAAGGTGTAAATTAAATCAAAGACTTAGTGAGAGAAATATACTATGAAACCCTTTTTTATTTTCCCTCCTTCTTAATTGACACTATTGATGTTAAATGTGTGGTTTGAATGCAGTAGATATAATCATGACAAACATTTGCTAATTCTTCACATCATGTTTTCTCAGCCACCTAAGACCAACCAGACTGCTGTCTTCATCGCTAATGCTAATTTTTGTTTTGCCTGAGGTCTGCATATCAGCATCACTTCTTTGCTTCCTTTTAGTGCAGCATCGTCTCCCAATCTTGTAGTTATTAGTGGCAAATGTTGTTAAGCACAAATTAGAACAATAATCGACCTACAGTGGAGTAGCTAGCGAAATGTTTAAGGTTTGTGTCAGCAAACCAAAAGGTGCTAACTTAGCTCAGGCACTACATCCAGACAATTTGCATGCAATGCTTGTGCTTCTCATAATATGACATTTACCCTTTTCTGTTGTCCATAGAGAACATGTGAAGTGTTAAATGTGCACAGGATCTCTGCTATGGAAAATCAATAACAAATCCCAGCACATGCATTTTGTATATTAGTAGCTCCATTGTTTGAAATGAAACCAAAAGATGGCTTTTGGCTTCACAGAAAAGGTGAGAACAAGTCTGATCTAATTTAAAATCTGATATTTAAAATGGTTTGTGTTTTAAATTTAAGTGGTGCATTAGGAATAAGGAAAACGATAGAAGTCTTTCCACTAGTGGTCTCAGACTTTTTAATCACACTGTATTTGATTTATTAAAATGAATAGAAAACAAGAAAGATGTAGTAGTTTTCAGTATATTCTGTGCCAAATTATGGGCTTGCTTTCAGAACGCCACTATTACTGTTATTTGTCTTTATACTTGTGTGTGCACAGACTCTCATTTAGACTTGAGGAATGGCAAGTTTTTGATTAAATAATGCATTTTGAATTCAGCATCTTATTGGATCTTTCATCTAGACAATAGACGGGCCATAAGGTTATTGATTAAAGAGTGGTGGATGCTTTTGGTGACCAGTCTTGGGATGGGGGTGGAATTGCAATTAGCAATATTTATGGTTGCTTAGAAAGGTAAAGACATTCAGTAAAAGCTTTCTCACAATGGCTTCCTTGAACACGCATTCATAGAGATCAGAACACATCTAGTTGTTTGGTTTTTTGTTACTCCTTTTCTTTTTTCATACACAGGTGGCTAAATGGACGAGTTTGCATAATCTTATTAGTGTGCGATTATGAAACTTTAGCACGGTCCTTAAAAGCTTGTTAGTCAAGCTTTGATTGCCACTCTATGCCATTTTGCATATTGCTGTGACGGCTGTAATTTATTTGTGGGTGATCAAAGGGAAGGAAGGAGGAACAATATGGTGGGCTTTGTTTATTTGTGTGTGTGTGAGAGAGAGAGAGAGTGTGTACTAGGGCTAATGTCAATGTAAAGCTTGTGTGTGAACTAATAGATACTTAGCGGCTTTGAATATTAACAGTAGGGTTGCCTAATGGGTAGTCACCGTCTCAGTTAGTCTAGTGTGACAGATACTAAAGAAACTATGAATGATACTTGGCAAAGCAAAACTTGCTGTCTTAGGTAGTTGCTAGACATTTGCTTACTGGGTGGTTGGTAGTGTGTTGTGGGTGGTTCCCAGGGCATTACTAAGAAGTTTATACAGTGTTTTAAGAGGTTTTTGAAGCACTTTACTTGGGTGTTGTGGGATATGTGGATTGTGGTTGTTAGGGTGTTCGGAATGGTTGCCAAGGTGTTACTATGAGATTTCTAAGGTGTTCCAAGTGTTTTTAGTGTGTTTCTAGAGTGTTGTGGATGGTTGCCAAGACATTGCAGCCACCTAGTGAGGGCGTTACTTTGTGTTTGGGGTTCTAAGTGGTTTTAGCATGTTGCTAGGTGGTTGGGTGTTGTAGGCGGTTGCTGGGGCGTTACGATGTGGTTTCTAAAGGTGCCGTGACATCTACCATTTTTCGCAGAATTTTCTTGGACGAAATCCATTAATTGGATAAAAACGTGAGGGTGTAAAGATTTCCCAACACAGATTTTAAAAGAGGTCTTGGTCAAGACAGACAGAAAGCTGCTTGGCTTGAAATTGGCATCTGTGTGAGCAGTGCTTCATACATGACTACATTATTGACAGTAGGCAACAGACCTTTTTTATCTACGAAATTTCACTAGTTACCGCTCCTCAAGGTGTTAAAGGAGAAGTTTACTTCCAGAACAATACATTTACAGATAATTTACTCACCCCCTTGTCATCCAAGATGTTCATGTCTTTCTTTCTTCAGTCATGAAGATTTTTGTTCATATAGTGGATTTCTATGGTGCCCGCGAAATTGAACTTCCAAAATGCAGTTTAAATGCAGCTTCAAAGGGCTCTAAACGATCCCAGCTGAGAAAAAAGAGTGTTATCTAGCAAAACGATTGAAAAAATGGCCAATTTATATACTTTTTAACCACAAATGCTCATTATGTCTAGCTCTGCGTGTACTCTGTGTATTCTGGTTCAAGGCAGTTAGGGTATGTGAAAAAACTTTCATCTCATTTTCTCCTCCAAGTTAACTTGCAAAGAAGCCCTTTACTAAAAAAAAAAAAGGTAAAACAGCAATGTAAGGCGATTAAGTTGGAGGAAAAAATGAGATGGGAGTTTTTGACCTACCCTAACTGTCATGAACCGGAATACACAGTACATGCAGAGCTAGACAAGACGAGCATTTCAGGTTAAAAAGTATATAAATTGTCAATTCTTTTAGAAAATAACAAATAGTTCTTAGTCCTTCTTCCTTGGCTGGGATTGTTTAGAGCCCTTTTAAACTGCATTTTGGAAGTTCAAACTCGCAGGCCCCATGTAAGTCCACTATATGGACAGAAATCCTAAAATGTTTTCCTCAAATAACATAATTTCTTTACAACTGAGGAAAGAAAGGCATGAACATCTTGGATGACAAGGGGGTGAGTAAAGTATCCGCATATTTTTGTTCTGTAAGTGAACTTCTCCTTTATGTCGATTAAGCTCAATGCAAGGGTTAGGTGGTTGCTAGCACATACGTAGATGTCAAATTCAACTACTCCAGACACGTCAATGACATCTTGGAATGGTAACCGCATCGTCACTTCCTGTAAAAAGTTAATGAGTTTTTCAAAGTGCCACAACATTGTGTAGCGTCTTATTATAAAAACAGCCAAGATTTAAATTCTTGAAGAAATGCGGAGTATGTGTTGGTTTGTTTTATATGTATTAAAGTCCATGTAAAGGCAGTTCAGAGAATTGTTTCTAAACTCATTATAAATGTTAGTTCACAGTCTTTGTAACGTGTTTTCAGCAATACATTTCTATGTAGTACTGAATTGTGGAGTTAAACAGTTTTTCACCATTTTCATGTTCAGGATTTTTTGAACCGGCCTTTGAGCTCTGAGCATGGCCCCTCCCCTAACACTATAATAACTAGAGCGCATTAGCATCAGTGGTTCGCCCGCTAAGTCGCAAGTTACTGTCATTACGCCTTACTGCCAGAAGTCTTACGTATAGCATCCCAGTCGATAATAAGGCATCTATGTATATTTATCTCTGTGGTTGCTAGAGTGTAATAGTTAGTTACTAGGACATTAATATGAAGTTTCTAAGGTGTTCTAAGCCGTTTTAAGTGCATTGCTATGATTGTTGGTGGTTGATACATAGGGCCTATAGGTGGTTGCTTGCTAAAGTGTTGAGTGGTTGTTTTTAGCACATTGCTAGGGTGTTGTAAGTGGTTGATAGGGCTTTGCTAGGTGTTTGTTATCGTGTTATGGATGGTTGCCAATGTGTTTGAGGTTTCTAATGGTTCAGACATGATTTTTTTTTGTCGGTTACGACAGTCATTGTGTCAGATTATGTGATTTTGACTCCTAAAATCTTGTTGTGGCATGAACAAGAAACATGTCAGACTGCACGTTGCTACCCGACCATTCTGTCTTTAACAACGTGAGTGCTGTCATTGATAGTGCGGGACTAGACATAATGTGCCACGAGTGTAAACAAACAATGGCTAGCAAACAGCATGTTTTGCTCTAGATAGTGGACCCAAATCTGGACAGAACTGAGGTAAAACGGTTTTTATTTGCCCTTTTTTCACTCAAAAATAATGTAGTTTGAACCGGGCTTAAGGTGTTCTAGTTGGTCTAGGTGGTTGTTAAAGTTTACCTACTACTTAGTTTCTGGAATGTTGCTTGGGTGTTACAATGCAGTTTCTAAGGTTTTCTAAATGTTCTGCATTTTCTAAGATGTTGTAGGTGATTGCTAGGGCTTTGCTAGGTGGTTACTAACTCAGATAAGTCCCTAAATATGACCCTGGACCACAGTAGCACGGGTATATTTGTAGCAATAGCCAAAAATACATTGTATGGATCAAAATTATCGTTTTTTCGTTGCCAAAAATCATTAGGATATTACTTAAAGATCATGTTCCATATAGATATTTTGTAAATTTCCTACTATAAATATATCAAACTTAATTTTTGATTAGTAATATGCATTGCTAAGAACTTAATTTGGACAAATTTACAGATGATTTTCTCAATATTTACATTCTTTTGCACCCTCAGATTCCAGATTTTCAAATAGTTGTATCTCGGCCAAACATACATCAATGGAAAGCTTATTTATTCAGGTTTAAATGTATTAATCTCAATTTTAAAAATTGACCCTTATGACTGGTTTTGTGTTTCAGGGTCACAAATGGTCCTGAGATAAGGCCTCGTCTCACCTTCATTCCTTTCTTCAGGTAGCATCAGCTATTCAAGGTTTAGCACAAGCATTTAGGTCAAATTACATGCCAAAATGTAGTTCCTAGGTTTAGGTTTAGTAGGTTTCTTCAAGTCCTGAAGCCTAAGTATGGCCAATAGTAATAGTTTTGTTTGCCTTACGAAGCACAGAAAGAGACACTGTATGGTTCTTTTTTCCACAGTCACAAAGAATGGATATATTATGACATCTCTGTCTTATCTTTCGAGTTAAAAGTTCATTCATATGACTAGCGTATGCTGACACGTGCACCTTGAGTTCTGCCTGTATTATGGGCATCTTTCATGTGCCACGGAAGCGCAGAGTCTTGTGGAATAAATCTCAAACAGTAGAGAAATTCAGAGATTCAGAGAAATTCATAATTCAGAGAAATCATAAAAAGACCACCCTACTGCTCTTGTCCTCTCCCCTTCCCCCACCTCTCTTTATTCACAGGAAGGAGAGGTATTGCTTTCCTTCAAACCCCCCTCCTCATCAGACACGCTCTCTCTCACACACACACACACACACACACACGTGCACACATCAGGGATTGAGCCGAGCCACTCTCAGATCCTGCAGGAGTGAGGACGGGAGGAAAGAGCGGAGAGGAGTGGTGGGGGCTGAAGCACACCGCACTCGTCGTATCCTTGACAACACAGACACCAGACAAAACCACCACCGACCGTCGCTGTGCCGCCTAAACAAAGGCATTTGTGTGCACTTGTATGTGTCAACAAGGAAAGAGGGCAGATACAGCGATGGAGCGTTGTTTTAGCAACTAGTTGTATAAAGAGTTTGTAAACACACACAATTCCCAGTTGTGGCAATATTTTCTCCACTTGACGTCCCGTAATGATGTATGTTTATCTATTGCGTATTCACAGGGGGCCTCTAGTCAACATCTCTGCACTGAACTATATTGACACAGCCATGAATGAGCAGAAAGAGTGTCAGTATAGATACTATAGCAGTTGTCTTTGTGCTAAAGCTTATGGCTTGGAGTAGAATAAGCCAAGTCTAATTCTGAAGTTGGCTGGTTAAGGTCGAGAGATAGAGTACGCTCAAGTTAATGTTAACCTTTGTTGATTTGAAACCACATGGTTTAAATGTGGCGGGTTTGTGCAACTAACACGTTTATTGACAGTGATGAAATGAGAAACCTGTACTTCATAGATGTGAAATTCTGAATGGCTTGTGTGGGATATGTACTTTTTTATTGGATATATAGTTATGTTCAGATCAGAACATAATGATACAGTGTTTACAATACTAGATAATATGCTACTTTATTGTTATTTTGTTTTATTTTGTTCTATTCACCAACTGACTAGTTGCTTTTTTTTAATCCAGCAACTAGTAGTGAGTACTTGATAACATGCTACTTGAAAGATTACACTGACACCAAGTATCAGTTAAAAAATGGTCAAGATGACCATTACATCAACGATTACATATTTTTATTTAATTTATTTTTTTCATTAACTGACAAGTTTCCTTTGTTTTATCCAGCAACTAGTCAGTTAGTGAGTACTTGATAACATGCTACTTGAAAGATTACACTAATGCCAAGTATCAGTTAAAAAAATGGTCACGATGACCATCCCGCAACTAGTCAGTTCGTATTAACCATTAGGTATCATTTTTAAATTAATTTTATTTTATTCACTAACTAGTGAGTGAGTATCAACCATTACATGTTTTATTTTATTTTATTTTATTTTATTACTCACCAACTGACTAGTTGCTTTTATTTTATTTAAAATAGTCAGCGAGTATCAACTATAACATTTCGTTTTGTATTTTATTTTATTAAATTCTTTATTATTTTAATTGTTAGAATTTTTATAATAACAATTATATAGCAGTATATTATATTTTATTTATAGTATATTTTATTTTATTAATTATTTTACTGACTAGTTGCTTTTATTTAATCCAGCAAACTAGTCAGATAGCGAGTATCAACATTACATTTCATTTTTATTATTTAATTTATTTTATTTTATTATTTTTATTGTTTTACTCACTAACTGACAAGCTGATTTTATTTTATCCAGCAACTAGTCAGTTAATGAGTACTTGATAACTTGCTACTTGAAAGATTACACTGACACAACGTGTCAGTTTAAAAATGGTCGCGATGACCATCCAGCAACTAGTCAGTTGAGTAGTAGTGAGTATCAACTATTACATACAATTTTTATTGTATTTAATTTAAACTAATTTTATTATTTAATTGTTATTTTTTTTTACTCACTGGCTAGTTGCTTTTATTTTATTTTATTTTATTTTATTTGGAACAATTAATTTTATTTTATTAATTCATTATTTTTATATTATTTTACTTGTTTTGATTTTTTTTTTTATAATTTTCATTATAAAAAATATATAGCAGTTTATTATTTAGTATTTGTTTTATTATATTTTTTATACATTTTTATGCATGTAATATATTTATTTATATTACAACATTTTTTATATATATAATTTGTATTATAATTTTATTTCTATATATTTTTTATATTTATTTTTTTATTATTTTGACTTTTTAATGGTATGTTTAAATTTGTTTTACAGTTTGTATATATTTTACATTTCTTTATTTGCAGTTTGGATCTTTTTAGTGGTACTTTTTATTTTTTAATCTTATATATTTATTTATTTATTTATTTTTATTGGCTCTTTTTAGTGTTATTGTAATATTAACACAATATTCAGTTGCATCTTTAAATTGATCCCTTTTAAGCCATTACCAAGAAGACAACACACATGCAGACAGACATTATAGGATGTCTTGCAATATGACTGCCACGTTTTTAAGACACTGTTTTATCTACACATAAAATGTGTACTTTCTTGCTTAACATTTTCATACAGCTGCTCTAATTTAAAGCCCCATCCACATTCAAGTTTGCAGGTGCACTTTAATTTTTATAGTGAAAAATGTGTGTAAAATATGGCATCTAAACATAATGTCCTGAAGCAGTATCATGCGATATGATTCCCACTGCAACTACGGTGCCTAAACAGACCTGTGCACCAAGAGTGCTGCAGTGCATATGCGGAAGACTCGAACAAAAACCTCCAAGAAATGTTCATTGTCAACATGCAGTTTCCTTTTAATTTCAGTTGAAACAAGGCCCAGTAATTGTTTATTGAGATTCACTCATGGCACCTGCAATGAACGAGTCTTGAGCTGCAGGTGCGTGTTGGTTATATTGCACTGCAATACCTGTGTGCACTGACTGTAGTGTGTGTGTGTGTGAGCGCTGCCACTGCTGCACTCTTCTCTTTGTCCGTGCGCTAACACTGACAGATGGAGAGACCACATGGATCATGGCAGCGGAGAGGGAGAGGGAGGGAGGAGATAGAGAGCAGAGGAGACGGAAAGAGGATGGTGGTGGTGGTGGGGGGTTAGTGCACAGGCCAGGAGGAGGTGTGTGTGTGTGCTGGGGCATATGGTGCCCAGGAAAAAAGCAGCCTGCAGTGGGTGTCTGCCTGCCCATGTGTATTAGCGTTTGATTTTCCAAAGCCAGCTTAGATACCGCTTCCTCATATATGTACGCTTGTGTTCGAGTGTTGTCGCTATAAGAACGCAGGCTGTAAAAGAGTCTGGATATTTATACGATTCACGTACGTGTGAGCGTGCGCTTGGATGACAGAGCTCTGTTTAGTATGCAGGGACCAGGATGCTGTTGCTGCCAGTGTGCTATGAAGCCAACACTGGCCTGTAGCACAGAATAAGAATGATGCCTCTCTCTCTCTCTTCCTCTTCCCCCTCCTCTCACTTCCTCCAGTGAGGATACCTCACCAATAAGAGAGAGAGAGAGAGAAACTTTGGCCGTCTCAGCCACTGTGTTGCCATAGATACCATGGCTCATAGCGCTTTACTTCCGAAATCAATGGCAGACTCGAGATGCAAAAGGTGGGAGTTTTGTGAGCGCAGAGCTTGCACATGTGTGTTTGTGTATGTGTGTATGGAAATGTTTGACACCTGTCAACATGCGAGGATTGTTATTTAGTGTTTAGTGTGCTTACTGCTGCTGTGAGATTGCGGTGGATAGTATTTTTCAAGAACCCTCCTCACCCACCCTCAAAACAAGTAGACAAACACTCAACTGAGTTTGGCTTGATACTGATATTTTGGCTTCATGATTACATCTCTGTATTGATGCTTAATCAGTACCTAAAATAACAGACAGTGGTTGTGCATTGCTACAACTAAGCCAGTAATTGAAATAAACATACAATCTGTTATGTACAGGCAGATAAAAACCCATCTTTAAATTTAAGCAAGGTCATGGGAATCATTAACTAGTGTTTTTGCATAAACAATTACAGTATGTGTGAATAGTTTTGTTTCCAAAGGCTGCTATTCAAAAGTTTGTGATCAGTAAGACTCGTAATGTCTGTAATGCTCATCAAGCCTGCATTTATTTGATCAAAAATACAGAAAAAAAACTGTAATATTGCCAAATGTTATTACAATATAAAATATGTAAATATACTTTAAAATATAATTTATTCCCGTGTTGCAAAGCTGAATTTTCAGCATCATTACTCCAGTCTTAAGTGTCTCTTGATCCTTCAGAACACATTCTAAGATAAATTATCAGTGTTGAAAAAAGTTGTGCTGCTTAATGTTTTGGAACCTGTGATACTTTTTTTTTTCCAGGATTTCTTGATAAATAAAAAGTTAAAAAGAACAGCATCTTTTCTAAGAATATAAGTATTTTCAACCACTTTTTATCAATTTAACACATCCTTGCTGAATAGAAGTATTAATTTATTTTTTTAAAAAAGAAAGAATACAAATTAACTGACCCTAAACTTTTGAACAGTAGTGTATATTGTTGGAAAATATTTCTACTTTAAATAAATGGTGTTATTTATAACTTTTTATTCATCAGAGAATCCTGAAAAAACTTATCACTGGTTTCAAAAAATATTAAGCAGCACAAATGTTTACAATATTGTTGTTGATAATAAATCAGCATATTAGAATGATTTCTGAAGGATCATGTGACACTTGAGTCTGGATTAGTGATGCCGAAAATGTAGCTTTGATCACTAAATAAATTAGATTTTAGTGTATATTAAAATAGAAAAATATTATTGTACATTCTAATAATATTTCACAATGTAACATTTTTCCCTGTATTTTTGCCTCTTTAAAAAACATTCAGATCTGTCGGCGCCGATAGCCTTGTGGTTAATGCGCCGACATATAGTGCAACTGTGCTCACTGCGACCCGAGTTCGGAAATAAATTGCAATTGTGAAAGAAAAAAACAACTATTCATTTTAGGGATGCGCCGAAATAAAAAAATTCTGGTGTCAAAACCAAATCCTAAGTTTCTGGATGCACTTGGCCAAAATTAGTAGCTTTATAAATTTAATACATTTATATTGTTTAATAAGTTTATCAATTTTATCAAAAAGCTTTTACACAGTGATGCATTTTTACATTAACACGTTGACAATGTACATGGTCTTTCTGCTACAATTTAAGTTGCGTTTTTTTTGTGTAATTTTAGGTTTTGACTTGGTTGTACTGTTCACAGTAACAAAAAAGCTGTCAGAACAAAACAAAAAGCACTATAACACTTGTTACTACACCTGCCTGAACTGCCAAACTGTGCTAAACAGCAGAACATTGTTTTGTACCTTTTTCCCTGAGACTGCTGTGTAACCCTAAACACTCTTCACACACACATTTGTTCTATAAAGTTCTGCAGTGATGAAATATATCTGGTGTATTTTTAACCTGGAATTTAGTATTGCTCTAATTTGCTCCACAAAAAGCCAATAGAATTGTTTTCTGTTGGCTTTTGGATTATTGCAGAAAATAAGCTTGGTGCCTAATAAAAGTTTGATTCTTACATGTTTTGTTCATCAAGATAATCTTCCCAAGTGAACAACTTTTATGAATTTTAAGTAAAAAGCTGAGGTTGCATGGCTTCAACATCACATTTACTAAGCTTCCCATAAACTCTTTCGATCTTTATTTAAAAGTTGGCAAGTTTAAACTGGAGAATGCAAATTTATGTAGACAGTGAGGCTGTAAAATGAACTAGTGAGTAGATGAGTTTACCTGTTTTGTCACGTTTAGCCACTTGTTAGCAGTTACCTTTTTCAGCACATGTAAAATCTTTGTACGAGTGAGTTATTACTGATGTATTTTATACCACAGAATAAAACATGCAAATGTTAAGCTTGTTTTTAACCACAGACAAGTGTTCAACCAAAAACCTCTACATTGAACATTATAACCAGAAGTGCACAAAAGCTTACTGATTTCTAGGTTACAGAACTCATTCCTGCAGCACTTTCCACTGACGTCTATTGCTTTATACTTGGCTAATGTTTTTGATGAGCTTAACCCTAAATTGAACCTTTGTAGAAAGCAGTTTTGCATTTTTATTTATTTTCAAGCATTTTACATTTCATTACACTCACCCAAGCTGGTTATATCAAAGAACTACCAAGAGCTTAGTGACTATCCTCATTCCTCATTCTTTATCGCTTGTTTTCCCAACACAACTGAAGGAGAGAAACAGGAAGATGAAGAGCGAGGAACACCTGGGTCGCACACCCCCACGTACACAAAAAAAGAAAGACAGCTGCCTCTTTCCATATGGCAAAGTCATGGATATGACACCCGAATTGCGCACGCACACGCACACACACAGTATCAACACAAGCTGCTCCGCTCTCTTCTGAAAGACCTTCACTATTTCACGCCTTAAACTGAAGTGAACTGCAATACGGCAGACTCTCGCGCGGTGACACGTTGAGTTCATTTTAATAGTAGAGCTTTAAAGCCAAACTTTTGTCACCGTTGTGTCAGCTTCCTCTGCTTCCGTGTAGAAATATGTATTGTGGCATTATACATATGCCAGTCGAACAGTCGTGTCATTATTTTATATTTAGTGTAATAGCGGCACCTCATCCTGCCGACGCAGGCTGTCTTATCTTTCCCGAGGAGCCTCCAAACTGTCATATCCTGAAAGAAAGACGGAGGGAGGGTGGGTGAATTGTCTTAAAAAAGGAGGCAGCTCTCAAAACGCTCACTGACAACTTGAGAGAGTGAGAAGGAAGGAGAGAGAGCGAGTTAAGGAGCTTTGAAAAGGATTAGGTGCAGAATTTAACTTTTTTGTAGCCAAAGATGCCTTCTCAGAGCAATTTGCCTTGAACGCTGAAACATGGTTAATCCCTTCTTAAAAGAGCATAATCCAACAACCCTGCTACCTGATCCACACTGCAGAGAGACTGAGAGCTGTGGAGCTCCACTCTACCTGAACCAACACACACTCGCTCCAAAAACACGCCGGAGGAAGCCCTGCACGCTTTGCCGTCAACTTAAACACTCGTTTACAAACTCTAACCTCTGACACAGATCGTTCTCACAGAGGTTTAGGTGTGTTAGACCTACTGCTGAGAGAAAGTGTGCCAACGACTACTGAGTACAATGCAGTATACACTGTAGTGTTGTCACGATACTGGAATTTCTATTTACTATTTCTAATTTACTATTTTCGATACCACAGAGAAAAAAAACTGCCACAGTATTATGGGGGTGAATTTCTTTTTTAATGTAAAGATAAATATAACATATAATAAGTCTAGAACATGACAATGAGGTACAGTATATGCATATGTACACTGCTACAGCCCTGTTCATCTTCTTAGCTTCATTTGAGTTTGCTTCATACTTTCTTTGCTGTTCAAATACAACTGGTAGTGTAGGTCGTAAACTTTTTTTTTTTCTTTTTAGACCACACTTTTAAAATTAACTGACTAATCTCAGAACTTAAGTTTATGGTAAAAGATATTTGTTAACATTAGTTAACATGACTAAACAATGAACAATACTTCCAAAACATTTATTAATCTCAGTTAAAAGTTAATTTAAATTATCATTTACTAATACATGAACTAATTAAAATCTAAAGTTCTATTTGTTAATATTTTTTATTGGACCAGAGCCAACATGATCCGTTGTATTTTTATTACCTACGGTTATCAAAGATAAATTCTAAGAAAATTTACTGTAACAAATGCATTGCTCATCGTTCATAAATGTTGGTTAATACATTCATATTATTTGATGAACAGATTTTAATGCCGGATTCATAATCACCGATCCATGCAAGCAAACATGCGTGCATCACACGCGAAAACAATGCTCTGGATAGACATTAAAGGAGAAGTCCGGTGTGATATTGACCTAAAGTGTATTGAATCATGATACCGAGAGTGAACGTACCTTGAATATCTCATCTCTGTTTGTGTCCTGCTGTCCGAAATCTGGGGTCAGTTAGCCGATGCTCACAACAGGTTGTCAATGAGAGTCAATAGGGCATCGAAGTAGCCATGTAAATAAATCACTGTTTTATGCCATTTACGAGGCACAAAGTAGCTCCACACTTCATTGGTAGACTTCCAAGGGCCCTGACATTTAAAACGAGACATTGAGAACTCAGAAAAAGCACCGGTAGTTTATTTACGAGAAGATTTATACAGACAGTTCCTGCAAGAAAAAATCTGGTCGCCGCCATCTTGAATTTAGTCACGATAAGTCGAGTGTCGAGCAGGAAGGAAACTACAACCTGATAAGTTGATAACCTGATAAGTTCCTTCCTGCTCGTCACTCGACTTATCGTGCCTAAATTCAAGATGGCGGCGGCCGGTGATTTTACTAAGGGGAATGTCTGTATAAATCTTCTCGTAAATAAACTACCGGTGCTTTTTCAAAGTTCTCAATGTCTCGTTTTAAATGTCAGGGCCCTTGGAAGTCTACCAATGAAGTGTGGAGCTACTTTGTGCCTCGTAAATGGCATAAAACAGTGATTTATTTACATGGCTACTTCGATGCCCTATTGACTCTCATTGACAACCTGTTATGAGCATCGGCTAACTGACCCCAGATTTCGGACTGCAGGACACAAACCGAGATGAGATATTCAAGGTACGTTCACACTCGGTATCATGATTCAATACACTTTAGGTCAAAATCACACCGGACTTCTCCTTTAAGACAAATTGCGGAATTTAAGTAATGATTTTTTTTTTTTAAATAAAGTTAAATAAGCGCAATTAATTTACATTTGACCACAGTTTAAGTATTTACTCGTCTAAGATTCCTCAATCAGATTATATTAACGAACTACGGTAAAAAAAAAAAAACGGGACAACATTCATATCAGCAACAATAATAGGTAATCTTATTTAATGTTTCAGTAATGTTAAAATGAGCAGAGTTACAAACCTCTCGAAGTTTTTTTTATATAGATCCGGGTGTCTGTCTTTCAGGTGCTTTGTGAAATTAGTGGTGTTAGCGCCTTTTGTTAGCACTGCTCTGTAGCAACTCTTATATAATGGCTTGCTTGTGTACTTTGGCTTTCCATGTTCATTTGTTTCATATCCGAAATATTTACAGATAGCACTCCTGCTGTGTTCTTTATCAAACAAAGCCGGTCGCGAGGTCGCCGCACTCGCCTTTCTATTCGCTTCACTTGAATGAGACGAGACAGGCACTGCGGTCACGCGCTTTTGAGGAGAAGTGAAAGTGACAGCTCGGCTAGTATCGATACTTCGGGAAATTAGTATTGGTACCGTTCAGATATTTCAGTATCAATATTTATCGAAATATCGATATTTTTGACAACACTAATACACTGTACACTAAAAAAAAAAATGGTGGAGAAACAATATTCACCCAGAAATTGCTACTAAATCTCAAAGACACACACTGAATTAAGCATTGAATTAAGTAGGCTGAGTACTTGAATAATCTTTGCGTTAACTTCCAAAGGGATAGTTCACCCAAAAATGCAAAGTCTGTCATTATTATTCACCCTCATGCCATTCCAAACCTGTAAGACTTTTTTTCTTCTTCGGAACCCAAATTAATATATTTTTGACACACGTGTTGTAGCACTCTCATGAATGCACATCGAAGACTTCACGAAAGAGAAGAAATTGTTGAATAAAGTCTTTGTGCATAAAGTATTCTTGTAGCTTCATACCAATAAGGTTAAACCACTTATGTAACAGGCCAGACCTTTCTTTAATAATACCTTTTTGGGCCTTGGAACTTTTCAGTTGCCTTGCTGTCTGTGCAGGGTCAGGCTCTTTGATTTTATCAAACATCTTAATTTGTGCTCCAAAGATGAACAAAGGTCTTATGGGTTTGGAATGACATGAGAGTGAGTAATTATTGACAGAATTTTTATTTTTGGGTGAACTATCCTTTTAACCTCATAAAATCTTTTTTTTAGAGTGTATGCGAAATTTACAGTTAAAAAAAAAACATTGTTACTATTTTTAGTAAGCTATATCTCTTTTATTACTTGACTGTGCAACTCTTAAAGACTCTCACACACATTTGTTTTATAGAGTACTGCAGAGACGGCATATTTTTGTAGACCTGAAAGTTAGCGTCCCTCAACAAAAAGCCACTGGCTTTGATTTGTGAACAGAAGATTGACTCTTTCATGATTTGTTCATGATAATAAACTTTACTTAAATGATCACAAGCCTAGATTAAATGCAATTTCCAAAAGTAAGTGAACTTAGCCCTTAAATGAGCTACACCATGCTGCATGACTTCAGAATCACATTTGCTAAGCTTACAGTATACACTGTATGCTGCATACTATTTATTTCTATTTTTTCATAGTGAATAAATCGGTGAGCGTTATTCCAACTAAACTTGCAAAAACCCGCCCCCACTCAAAGTTGATGTTGCAATGTTCAACAAGCCATGGTGCTCTCATGCCACACATCATGTTCTCACACAGTAAAAGAAATACATGGCGAGCAAAGAGGAAAGTTTACTTTTGGTCTTTCAAATTTGGTCATTTTTTAAAGAAATACAAACAATAAATACTGTTTTGTGTCTCTAATGTGTCGCGACAGATTGCTGAAGCACCTCAGTTCAAGCATCTCTTCCTTTTTACTAGGTATAGCACAAAATAAACATGAATGAACATCACTTCACAAGATATTGTTTCAACTGCTGAAAGACATCAAAAAACACCATGTTCAAGTTCAAGTCCACCAACATTAATCTACTCTTCTGTCTGGTTTGTTTGTTAGACAGAATGGCAAATTCTGTATTATGATTGGTCAGATCGCCTGTCAGTCGCACTCCCTGCGAAGGATCAATTTAGTGTGTGTGTGTTAATTCAGTATGTGGGATCTAAATGGAAATTAAAACATGCATTTTTAATCTACTTTTATTAAACTGCCCCAAATTTTATGAGTCCGGGAGTCGAGAAAGAAAGTTTAAACATAGTCAAACATCATATCGACAGTCATATGGCAGCCCTGTGAATCATTGACTGACTGGACAGCTGCCTGTGGTCTTGGATACAGTCTATAGACTGTAGGTCTAGGTCACTCTTGTTGACAGATAGATTTAGTGTATTTCCGGGTTGAAAGTAAAGTGCGTGTGTGACATTGATATGTATCTGTGATTTAAAACTCCGAACATCTTCAGCAGCATGAGAGCACAGACAGATAAAATCTGTCAACACCCAAGACTCAATGATGCTTAGAGATTGTTTGTTCAGTATTAACTCTTTAATAACATGTACATATGTCTTTGTGCTTTGACAGGCAGTTGTTGAATTTATTTGTAAAGTTTTTTTATCATTCTCTTTACACTAGCTACTAATGTTTTTAGAAAGTACATTTTTTTTTAAGTTTTTTTTTTTAAATAAATGATGTTGTTTTGAGCTTTCTATTTATCAAAAATACTAAAAATTTTACATTTCAAAATTAATTAAAGTAGAAAACCGTTATATTAAATTGTAATAGTGTTTATTTATTTATTTATAAAAAATAATGCAACCTTGGTGAGCAAAAGAGACTTCTTTACATGTTTAAAAAACTTTGTAAAGATATTGTGTATATATATCTATATTTTTATTATTATTATTTTTTTATGTCGTAAGAATGCATTGTTTATTACATCATTTATATATACATTGCTGTTGAAAAGTTTGGGATCAATAAGACATCAAGGCTGCATTTATTTGATCAAAAAAACTGAAACAAAACTGTAATGTAACATTTTATTACAATATAAAACAATGATTTCAGTTTTAATATACTATAAATATAATTTATTCCTGTGATGCAATGCTGAATTTTCTTTTTTAATTAATTAATTAATTTATTTTTAGAACCTGTGATACTTTTTCAGTTAAAATAGATTTTTTTCTAAGAATGTAAGTCTTTGCTATCACTTTTTTTTTTATCAATTTAACTCATCATAGGTATTAAAAAATTACTGTCCCTAAACTTTTGAACTTTAGTGTATGTTGTTAGAAAAGATTTCAATTTTAAATAAATGCTGTTCTTTTTAACTTTTTACACATTAAAGAATCCTGAAAAAAAAAGCAGCACAGGTTCCAAAAAATATTAAGCAGCACTGATAATAAATCACCATATTAGAATAATTTCTGAAGGATCATGTGACACTGAATACTGGAGTAATGCTGCTGAAAATTCACAGGAATAAATTAGATTTTAATGTATGTCAAAATAGAAAAGCATTAGTTTACACCATAATAATATTTCACAATATTATAATTTTTTCTGTGTTTTTACTGATCTCAAACTTTTGAATAGCAGTATATATGCTATCATAATAAAGTGTATATTATACAAAAACTTTATTATACTAAAGTATAATGTATTGCTAATTTATATTTAACTTTTGAACTTTTTGTTTTTATATATGGAAGGATAAATAGATCTATAGAATTATTGCACAGAAAAGTATGAATTGACAGATTACTGAATATATTCCAAACATTTAAAGAGTGAAATGCAACATAAAACAGGTTCAATATTTTAATTTCCACATAGTTTTTTCCACACACTGCAGTGTTAAAAAGAACTCTCTTAGTTAGTTAGAACTGCAAGTTTCAGGAAATCTACAGTGTCTCCGTTCTTCGTTTTGGTTGTTCTCTCTATTTATGTCAATTTTCCTTTCTTTGTTGCTCTCATTCGTTCTTTCTGTTTGCAACCTGAGGAGCAGTGCACACTGTGTTTGCCACCCACTCTCCACTGCCTGTGGACTCGCAGCGCGAGAGAGAGAGAGAGAGAGAGAGAGCTGCATGTGTTATTTGGGAGGAGTGGCTGCTTTAGCTCTCTCCTCTCTCATTAGAGGACACTGGGAATGCTGCAGCGACCACACTCTAGCAGCCCTTTCGCTCACTGTTTGGACATGAAACAAATACTTTCTGCTCCTACACACGTGTTTGCAGGCTCTTCAGGAGTCCATCCTGTTCCTTGCTTTTTCACCTCTAGAAATCTTTGTTACAGCCCTGGTCCTTGATGCAGTTCTATATTGATGGCACGTTGAGTGAAGCCAGCTAGTTCCCCTGACCCACATTTGTTTTTTTCCCGACACCCCTTCTGGCCTGTTACCATGGGTTACTCGATACTAATAGTGCTGGCATCACGATTGTTAGTGCATTTTATCACATTTATGGACAGTTTGATTGAAGCCAGCTTTCCTATCAGGCACTGCAGCAGTCACCTATCAAAGAGGACCCATTGTCCCCCAGGCGGTGATAAGGATTCCTCAGGCTGACGATGTGCAGTTTGGGGCTTTATCTGTTGGCCGCACTATGTTTGTCTAAACGAATGAGACGTAATGGAAGGGTTGGACTGACGCTGTGAGAGTATACTCAGCGTGAGCTTTCTGCACCAGCAGGTGTGGGCGTTTGGATCTTATTGTTTTATGGAGGTACATTACAGAGTATCTGTCTGCTTTGTGACATGTTGGGGAGATCATTTTCATGGTTTTACTTTGGCAGCAACAGCTACGTTTGGCTAGAAAACTATAAGTAATACAAGGGATATTGGGTTCTTGTCTTTAATTTTGTTTTAAATATTTAGAATTAATATATAAAGCCCTATTCTGGAAAAGGTGCAGGGAGCAGCATCTTATTTGCATTTAAAGAGACAGCCACTCAAAATAGCCATTTACAAAATTATATAATAAATGATCTGAACTGAAACTTCACAGACGCTTTCTGGGGACACCCTAGACTTATATTGCATCTTGTTAAAAGGGGCATAATAGGTCTCCTTTAAATATAGAGAGTTTGCACTTATGTCAACGTTTCGTCTGATACCCAAATGCGCAGCCATACTGGAGATACCCGGATGTAAACAACAGCGTGGATTGCATGGTTAATGTACTACTGAATATGTTTTCTGCTAATTTATGCTGTCTAAACCATGGAAAAAATGTGTGGAAGCTGCTAAATCGTAAGGTCTTTGTAAGCAGGAAAGGGCGCAATATTTTGACAAACTAAAGTTAATAGGTGGTAAAGATACACACGAGCAGTATTAATTAAGATATTAGCCTAATTCCCCTACATGAACGTAAATGATAAGAACAAACAGAAATGTTGTCAAGACTCTTGCCCTGGAAATCCTGGTTTAGTTTGGCCAACCACAAATGCCTTTTGTTCCTCAGACAGATTTTTGCACTCTTCTCCTTGATTTTGTTATAACTTTTGGCAGTCTAGTACTCCAAATGTTTTTCCAAGTCCGGCCAACTAGTACAGCCCAAAACACGACAATAATTGACCATTTTCAGCAGCAATAATCAGCATATATGTGAGTTTTGTTCGGTTCAGTGGCATTGTTTACATTCTGTGCCGCCGATATGGCCGAATGATGACGTGTCGTGAAAACACACTATAACAAGATTTGTTGACCGCAAAAAATTACCACAGAAAATAATTTTACTCAAATTATAAAAAGTTTGTCACAGTAATGCACTTACAATGAAATACACGCAATGGGTCTTGTTCTCCTTTTCTAGGTACATGAACATCCCTGTGTGGGGTTTAATCACAGCTGGTGTTCAGTGTACAAGTGTGGAAGCAGTTTCCGCCCCAAACTATTTAGGTGCTGCAAGCAATCCACACATAAAATGTCTCTTTCCTGACAGAAAAATGGCAGAAATTTCAGGAGCACTCTCTGTTGTTCAGTCATTGTGCACTTTGGATTTGCTGACATATCTTGGGAGTGGTTTTGGTGTTTGATTTAAGAAATGGTGGTTGTCTAATTCACTAGCTGTATCTAATTTGAAATTGGTGCTTTTAGCAGCTGATGAAGTAAATTTTCGAAAAATTATGCAGACTGAATCGCAGAATCCAGTCATAAAAATGGAATTTACAGTGTAATGTAAAAACTTGGGTTGAATAAATCAAAAGTTGGTCAGTAGACCTAAATCAGAACTCGATATGCACTAGTGTCTGTAAATGTTAAGTTGCAAAAAGACTATTTAAACTATTTAAACATGGTTTAGTTTTCACACGGTTTAGTTTGTGTACAAACATGAACACAAAAACACAATCTCTAAAACTGCTCTAAGAGTCACTAGATGTGCATTTAACCATTTCTTTTAAGAAAAAACTATCATCATATCGTATACAAACTGTGTAATAATAGTACTATTACCACTACTAAAAGTATTGTTAAAACATTATTTTTCAAGAAATATTTACCAGTAAATTTATTTACCAGAATGAATTTACCATAAAAAATGTAAATGTATATATTTTACAAAACCAATTAATTATAAATGCTTTTGATTATTAAATTTAATTAGGCTCTTAAAATGGAATGTAGAAAATTATTGGAAAACACAGAATTTTGTAAAAATAAAACTGAATTTGATAAACTAATACGTATTTCATAGGGTCATAAATATGTAATTTTTTTGTTAAACTTTTAATAAATTGCTGTTAAATTGTGTACGTTTCAAGATTCCAGTTAATTAGACATGTTTTTGATTGATATTTGTAATTTAACCATTAAACGTCTAGAAAAATTACAGAAAAAAATGAATTTGGACGGAAAAAAAATTGAATTTGGGAAAAATTAAAATTGATTTTATAGGGCCCTTTGATATAGAGCAGAAACGTCAGTGTGATCAAATTTATTGGAAAATAGAAGTGTATCAAAAAAGTCTCCTGTGTTCACCAAGGCTGCATTTATTTGAGCAAAATATACAATGAAAACCTTAATATTGTAAAATATTAATAAATTTTACAGTAACTGTTTTCTATTGTAATACATTTTAAAACATAATTCTTGTAAAGAAAAAATGAACTTACTTCAGTCTTCAGTGTCACCTGATCCTTTGAATCCAGTATGTTGATTTGCAGCTCAAGAAACGTTTTTTAAAAAGTTTATTTTTTATTTTTTATTAAATCTTACTGGCCCCAAGCTTTTGAATATTAGCGTATATATTAAATATTGTATATTTTGTATAATATCAATAGTAATCACTGGCTAATGGCTTAATTTGTGGTGCTTCTGTCTTTCACAGTTTTAAAATACTTATTGTTATTATCTGATTAATCTCGAAACTGGATGGTTTGGATCCTTTCTTATAAGTATTATTAAAGCAGAGAAAGTGAATGAAAAATATTTTCAGAACCAAGGCCACAAAAACTGAGCGTTCACTGTTGTGGCTTTATATGTCTGTATATGTGGCTTTTTCTGCCTGGCTGTACCATCATATAATATCATTATTTCCCAAGCTGCCTGACTTTCACCTACACACACACACACACACACACACACACACACACACACGCTCTCACCTCCTAGCCAGTGGAGCTCAACGAAGCCAGAGATAATTCACTTTGCACACTAACTTTCAATTTGGTCCCTGCTCCCTCCATCTCCCTCCCGCGAAACGCGCTGCTCTGCCTATCACAGACCCTGCTGCTTTGAGGCGGAATTGAATCATTCACTTACTGTGTGTGTATGCAGTGCTCGACATCGTGGCATGTTATGGCAAAGCTTCAGCACTCTGGCCTAGTTACCAAAGATGAGAGCGATCCTCGAGCGCACCCCCCCCCCCCCTGTTCCACCATTTTCTTCCTCTCCCCCCTCGTTCACTTTTCTTTCTCTCAACATGAATTGGCTTTTCTCTGATAGATAAATGACTCTATTATGCCCAATTGAATCAATTCATTAGTGGTAATGGATCGTTTCTGCCCATTTCCATTGAAACGGAGGGAGTGAGAGAAGGGGATACTGCAGGTACAGTCTGGATGTGGGAGATTGAGCTGGGGATCTACAACTGTTTCGTCTTCCGCTGTGTCTTGTGTGGATGAAGAATAGAATATATCAATACTGCGGAAAATAAGGGGACTCTTTTTCTCACTGTCACAGTTTCCTTTTCTTTCGTCTCAGTCATTTCTATCAGCTCTATTTTAAGCATTCAATACCAAGGACCCCTCAAATACGATGATCTCCTTTCGAGGGATGACTTTATTCAAAAGTGAAGGCTGTATATTTTTATCTATACAAACCTATTTATTGTGTTTGTGGAAAATGGTGAGCATGACTGTAAAATGGCATTGTTATCAGAATTCAATAACTGGCTTGTATTTGAACTAAAGCCAAAACATATGACTTAAAACAATACTATCTGGAAATATTTATTTTAAGTTGTAAAAAAAAAAACCCCACCAATGTATCTTTTAAAAATAATAACATTATTATTACTCTTTTTATTATTACTAATAAAAAAATAAAAATAACAAAATAATGATAATAATAATAATAATTATTATTATTATTATTACTACTATTAATAAAAACTACAAAAAGATGATGTTATAAATAATAATAATAATAATAATAATAATATACAAAAGTATTATTATTATCAGCTAATTCCAGTATCGGATCAGGTAAAAAATACAAATAATGTAAAAAATAATAATAACAATAATGTTGTTTATTATTATTATTATTATTATTATTATTATTAAACCTGAGTGGATTCTTACATTTCCTTTATTGCTATTTATTACTACTACTACTAATAGTAAGAAGAAAATAATGTTGATGATAATAATAATAATAATAATAATAATACAAAAGTAAATTTTAGGGGTCAGATCAGGTACAAAATAATAATTTTATTATTAATAATAATAATATATTATTATTATTATTATTATTATTATTATTATTATTATTATTATTATTATTATTATTATTATACCTGAGCTGACACTTATGTGTTCTTCTATTGCTGTTTATTACTACTCATACTACAAATAATAACAAAATATTTATTATTATTATTATTATTATTATTATTATACCTGAGCTGACCTTTATATTTTCTTTTATTGCTATTTATTGCTACTACTACTACTTATAATAATAATAATAATAATAATAACAGAATAATAATAATAATTTTATATTATAATATACTAATAATACAAATGTATTATTATTATTTGTATTATTATTATTATTATTATTATTATTATAACAGATTGACCTGACCCTTACATTTACCTTTACTGGTATTTATTACTGCTACTACTAATAACAACAAAATGATGATGATGATGATGATGATGATAATAATAATAATAATAATAATAATAATAATAATAATAATCATTCAGAAGTAAATTTTAAGGGTTAGATTAGGTCAAATAAAAATATTAAAAATAATACTTTTATTTATAATAATAGTAATAACAATAATAATAATAATAATAATAATAATAGTAATTGTTAAAGGTAAAAAAAACAAAACAGTTTAATTTATTATCATAATAATTATTATTATTATTATTATGGGAAGATGTTACACTGTTCATTTAAAGTACCCATTTTCTATACAGTATTTAAAATATATATTTTTTTAATTTCTGGTTATTTAGGTTTTGCTATTTAAGTGTGTGGTCAATGCATTATCCCTTGTGACAACACTTATGTATAGCATATGCTGATATTTGTCTCTTATTACTATCACTCCCTTAATTAGCAGCTAGCAATTAGCCTTTCATATTTTTAATTGGCATTTAGCAATGCATTGCATGGCATTATCACATGTTTTCAGGTGTGTAATAACATGGTTGCCTTTCTGTAATTCATCCATGCATTAAACTTATTATCCCATTGTAAAAAAAAATACGCCATGACAAATACTAAAACTGTCAGTTTAATGAATTAGCCAAATTATGTTGCACTTCACTGTGTTTTGTGTCACCAGATAAGAGAGGAAAACGGTGATATTTTCAGCCCCCATCCTCTTGTCTAGCCATCTATCAGAAACCACTGCCGCCCACTGCACTGATGGTGTCATTTCAGCGGTGCTCACAAACACGGCCAGACACACAAAGAGCGTAACCCTGTGTCTGTTTCCCCTCTCATCGTCTCTGTCTCTTTCCCTCCTTCGTCAACAACCGTAACCAGCGGATCAGTCTCTTTAGCCTGTAATGAAATAACCCCGTTTTGCCCCACTCCCCGCTTCCAGACCCCCACCGCCCCCTCCAGACCAGCCCCTGGCTGCGCTGCCCCCTCTCGACACCTCTTCCCAGTGCTGATGGAGCTCTTTGTTTGCCTGTGTGTGTGGTGGGCTGGAGCGGACCGATAAGGAAGGCAAAGGGGAGCGAGATAGCTCTCCAAAGGGGAGCGATAACACAGAGAGGTGAAGAAAGTGAAGGAAGAGAGAGTGAAAGGAAGAGATGGGACAGTGGTGTTATGCGATGAGTGAGTCGCACGCTGGGGGAATGTCAAGATGCTGGACATGGTCCGTATGGGTTTGTTACGCCACATTGAGAGGGAGGGAGGGAGGCTGGGACGGACAGACGGATGGAAAAGGTGAAAAGAAAAGCTGAATACCAATTCCAGGTCCGGAATCCACTCTCCTTTACATTTCAGCAGCATTCACTGATCCTTGGATAGCTTTGAGTAATGTGATCAATTTACAAGCGAAATACAGTAGTAAGTGGTGCTGCGTGTATAAAGACAGTATTAAGGAAGTTGCTTTGAAATTATGAGTAGCTTGTGCCTTGACTAGTTCCAGTTATAGAGTTCAGTTACAGTCAGGATATACTTAAACTACGTGATCTGAGATCTCATGACGAAAACATACCTGTGGGAAATTTTTTGCAAGACGCAAAATTTACTAATAAGTACATATCGACACGTACAAAACCAACGTTACATAAAACGTACCATATGTACGAACATCTTTTAGTGCCACTCAGTGGACATTTCACATCTGTTTAATAGTTAAATAAATGTTTATTGAAATATTGTATTTTTTCCTCAAATTTATTTACCAAATTCTGTGTTTTCCATTTAATTTTCTGGATTCCATTTGAATGTTAAATAATAAAAAATAAAAATAAATAAAATTTTCATAATCAAAAGCATCTCTAATTTATTTATTTAAGAAATAATAATTTATATTATAATTTATATATATATAATTTTTTTTTTTTTAAATACTGTATTGTGTATTTACATTTTTCTGGTAAATAAATTCTGGTCAATTTTTACTTCTGGTAAATATTCCATGAAATATAATATTTATGTCACAGTTTCTTCAAGTTAAACAGAACTTTTATTTTGTTTATAAAATGTTGTTTGT